>NW_004444000.1:7855661-7864470 GCF_000243295.1 Trichechus manatus latirostris | reverse complement strand
TGAAGTTGTCAAGGATTTCATTTTACTTGGATCCACAATCAACACCCATGGAAGTAGCAGTCAAGAAATCAAAAGACACATTGCATTGGGCAAATCTGTTGAGCCTTTAAAGTGTTGAAAAGCAAAGATGTCACCTTGAGGACTAAGGTGGGCCTGGCCCAAGCCATGATATTTTCAATTGCATCAATGCACGCGAAAGCTGGACAGTGAATGAGGAAGAATTGATGCCTTTGAATTGTGGTGTTGGCTAAGAATATTGAATACATCATGGACTACCAAAAGAATGAACAAATCTGTCTTGGAAGAAGTACAACCAGAATGCTCCTTAGAAGCAAGGCTGACAAAACTACGTCTTACATACTTTGGACATGTACTCAGTAAGGATTAGTCCCTGGAGAAGGACATTATGCTTGGTAAAATAGAGGGTCAGCAAAAAAGAGGAAGACCCTCAATGAGATGGATTGACACAATGGCTGCAACAATGGGCTCAAGCATAACAATGATTGTGATGATGGTGCAGGACTGGGCAGTGTTTCATTATGTAGTACATAGGGTTGCTATGAGTCAGAACTGACTTGTCGGCACCTAACAACAATAGGTTTATGCAGCCTTGGTGGCACAGTGGTTAAGAGCTTGGCTGCTAATCAAAAAAGTTGGCAGTTTGAATCCACCAGGCACTCCTTTGAAACGTTGTGGGGCAGTTCTACTCTGTCGTACAATGTCGCTGTGAGTTGGAATCGACTCAACAGCAATGGGTTTAGATTTTTGGTTTTATAGTGATGTCTAATTGTGGCTTTAATTTGCATTTCCCTGATGACTAATGGTGTTGAGTATTTTTCATTCTGCCTACCAGTTGCTGTTGAGTCGATTCCAACTCATGGTGACCTCATCTGTGTCAAAGTAGAGCTGTCCTCCATAGGGTTTTCAATGGCTGATTTTTCAGAAGTATATCGCCAGGCCTTTCTACCAAGGCACCTTTGGGTGGACTCAAACCTCCAACATTTCAGTTAGCAGCTGAGTTCGTTAACTCTTTGTAACATCCAAGGACTCCTTACATTCTGCCTAGGTGATACAAATTGTCTAGACCCTTCAGTTCCTTCAGCGTATAGGTAGAGGTATGCTGGGAAGCCAGCTCTCGGGGTGGGGGTCAGTGGTGGTGGAAGGAGCCTAATTTGTACCATTTGCTGGTTTCCATGGTATAAATACTCCAAGCATGGCCAATTCCAAGATACCAATGTGACCTCACTAAACTTGGAGCTGGGAAGAGATTCACATAATCAGCTCTCACAAACTGGTACAAGATAGCTCCAACACATCATTGTGTATAAGCTATCCCATCCGAAGAACTTACACTTCTCCATCTGAGCTATGCTATGATCTAACCCTCATTATGGGCCTGGAGGCACTAAGGGGTAATGGGAGTGGGTCCAGAGAAAGTAAGCATTTCTCCATAAGGCAACTTCCCAGATGAAGTCATTGAGACATTTTTGTGCAAAAAAAAGCTGGTTCCCTCACCTAAGAGGGGAGAAGTTGCTTTTACCTGCAAAAAAGGTCTCAGTAGAGATTAGGGAGTTTAAACTTTTCACACTCATCTATGTCTAACCAAGGAGCCCCGATGATGCAATGGTTAAAGAGCCTGGCTGCTAACCAAAAGGTTGGCAGTTCAAACCCACGAGCCATTCTGCAGGAGAAAGATGTGGTAGTCTGCTTCCGTAAAGAAAGCCTAGGGGGCAGTTCTACTCTGTGCTGTAGGGTCACTATGAGTCGGACTTGACTCGATGGCAGTGGGTTTGGTTTTTGGATTTTTATATCCAGCCAAATGTCCCCATCCCTTACTCAGAACACCACTCCTTCCCAACCAGTGTCTTCACGTTACCATTTAATTGGCACCACAACCCTTAACGATTGTGGCCCAGGTTTAATCCTCAACCATGTCTGCTCTGTAGTAAGAGGAGATAAGAGATTACTTTAAATGCCACCACAGAGATTTTCTAATCTTCTACCTGCGGTAGGCAGAATTCTAAGGGTGTCTCTCCAAGATTCCTGTCCATTGGTTATTTAATCAAACACTAATGTAAATACTGCTATGAAGGGGTAATTAGTTGTGTAATTTAAAATAGATTATCCTGAATTATTAGGGTGGGCCCAATCTAATCACTGAACCCTGAAATGCAGATCAGTTTCTCTGGCTGGTGTCAGAGAGCTGCAACAGAAAAGGAAAGCAGGAGAAATGAAGTAGAAGATCAGAAGAAGGTCAGAAGGTTAGAAAGAATTGATGCATGAGAAGGAATCAACCTGCCATTGCTGTCTTTGAAAATGGTGGGAAGAGGCCATGAGCCGAGGAATACGGGCGGCCTCTAGAAGCTGAGAACCACGCCCAGGCTGTTAGCCAGCAAGGAAACAGGGACCTCAGTCCTACTGCTACATGAAACTGAATTCTGCACACAACCTGAATACACCTGGAAGCAGATCTTTCCTACAGCTTATGGTAAGGAACACAACCCTGATGACACCTTAATCTTAGTCTGGTGAGATCTACTGGAACTAAGATAATAAATTTCCATTGGTTTAAGCTACTAAGTTTGTGTACTTTTTATGACAGCAATAGAAAACTAATACACCACACTTGCCTTTGGTTAGGAATTCAAGTTTATCAAGTTTGTATATATTGTCTAGTGCATAATCTTTGTAATAGACATAGTCATCAAGTTCACCAAGTACCACAGCCACAGTCCTCCTTAATGCCTCTCTACAGCCCCTGCCACCACCATGACAATTTGAGTGATTGTGATGTTACTGCATGCTATGGATCTTGTGTCTCATTCCTACTCACTCAAGGAGGTTATCTGTGCGTTCATCAGATATACTAACAGCCTATCTCAGGATCCATTGTGAGAGTCAGTGTCCTGGTGCCACAACTGGTACGAATTATTGTATCAGTCAAGGTCCTGGTAGGAATCAGATTCAACTGAAGAGAATTTAATAAAGGGACATTTTACAAAGGTGGAGGCAGGGTTAAGGAACCAAAGAGATAGTGAGGCACTCAGAGACTACACAACTAGTGATGGTTGGGAGCCATTATCACCCCATTTACTTACCTGACCTGGTAGGGGTTGTGGTCAAGGGAGAAGCTATGACATTAGGTAGAGGGAGACAAACACAGTAAAATATGACCTGGCAGAGAGGAAGCCAGGGGCAGAGTATGCAAGGTCCTTGTCAAATCTTTTTTGTGGGACTCTTGTCTACACAATTTAATTTTAAAATGTATTGCAAAATTCATGGGCACATGTGAGTGATTTATAACATATGCAGAGCTCTTTGGAACCTGTTTATATTGAAATAACATAGATCTTCTTGCCTCTGCAGTTTCTTAATACCCTTGATTTAATGCTGGTTACACTATTATGCATAATGCTGCATCATCCATTGTGCTGCCTAAGAGTACTGGCTTCCAGTGGCTCTCTATGGTTGTTATCATGATTCATACATGATGACCACAGTGCAAATTTATCCAGAGTATGCAGGATGTGAACAATAATTTGTTTTCAGGTCATGTCTAATTTAGCCCTCAGAATTTGGTAGTATAAACATAGAATAGCACATCTTCTAACCATGTTGACTCTTGAACTCTTTAGGCCATAGTCACTGCTTTCCTAGAATGTGATACCTTTCCATGTTGAGCACAACTCTGCCTTCAACCATCACCGCCAGCAGGAAGAACAGGCAAGAAACCTGTGGGCGAAGGAAGAAAAGCAGGCCCACTTGTGCATGTAATGTCTATCTCTCTTCCAGCATAGCTTCAGATAGACCTGGGAGGGCTCAGTGACACCAGATCAGTCAGATGCAAGAGAGGACATGGATCAGAGCATGGGAAACAGTCCTGAAAGCCTTCAGAGGAGATAAGCAAGGCTACTCCAAGAGGATTGCCTGGCGTGTGTCACAGAGCCTGGAGGGTGCACATGGAGGGTAAAGATGCCTGGCACCACCTCCACCACACTTAGGCAGAAAACAGACAGGTGAGAGGCAACGCCCAAAGGTTCACAGTATAGTAGCCCAGAGCTCTGAACTCATCCTGTGTTTGGTATAAGTAAGAGCAACCCAAAATCAGCATGTCATCACCTACATAGATCATAATAAGCCTCAAATAAAAATCCCCACTTTTCACTTCTCTGTTCAGTTCTGACACCAGTGGCCCATCTGGCACTTCTTTCTCTGAACCTAGCTACCTGGAGCTAGGTCAGATCTCACAAGTTAAAAGGACACCTCTTTCAGACTGCCAGATGCCAGCCACAAGTGTAGGAGTCCCCCTTAGGCTCCTTAATTCCTGAACTGCTGGTTACAGATTCAGGGGTTTCTCCTTACCCCTTCAGGATGCCAGCCATAAGCTCAGGATTCCCCCTCTGGGCTCCCTAACTTCTGACCTGCTGGCTCCCACAACTGCTTTGGGCTCGATAATTCACTGGAACAACTCACAGAAGTCACAGAACATGCTATACAGGTAGTCTCTGACTTATGATGGAGTTCTGTTCTGATGACTCCATTGTAAGTCAGTTCTGATGTAAGTCAAATACCTCTTTTATTTTTAGTATTCATTATTGTCTTTTATTATAAGTATCTTTATAAATCCAATCACTAAACATCTGTGAGTGAACATCTGAGAATGATAAATCAGCAAATTATGTGCTACAACATTGTATATAGTACATATTACTAATGTTAAGATGTACCCAAAAAAAAAAAGATGGTCGTAAGTGCAGTTCGACATATTCGAATACATCGTAAGTCAGGGACTAACTGTACTTACAATCACAGTTTTATTGTAGGAAAAAAGAGTACAATTGAAGAGAAGCATAGGATGAAGCGCGGGAGGGCTCCCAACACAGAGCTTCCATGTTCCATGCAGAGCTTCCATGCATGGATGTCTTTCACCAACCAGGAAACCCATGGAGCTTCAGTGTCCAGAGCATTTACTGGAGATCTCATTACGTAACACAAACTTCAGCCCCTCTCCCCTGAAGTTAACTGATATCATGAAGTGATCATGAGGTATTATGTGGTGGAACTTTCTGTCCTGGCCAGATCCCACCCCTGAGTCACCTCATCACCCCACCTGTTAGTTAGGTATAGTCTGGAGTCCTTATTGAAGACACTTAAATTCCAAGGTTTTAAAGATATAATCACTCAGAAACTGAGGGCAAAGAACAAAATCTTTGGGTAGGGTTAATGTAACCCCCACAGTGCCATTCTGGTAACTCAATCCCATGTGTGGTTAGAGGGTCAAAAATCTCCCTGAAGGGGAGAAATAGGGATTGGGACCCATTCACGTCCCAGTCTAGGCCCAGGGCTCTCTGCCAAGATCACATTGTTGGCTCTGACTGGTCCCAGGTACTTGAAGATGGCTTAGAGAAATTTGAATAAGGTGCTTCTGCCCATCAGTACCCTGGTGTGACCTTGTCTGGCTCTGGAGCACACTGCCTGGATGGCACTTCCAGCTCCAGCCAGTCCCAGCCACTGAAGCTGCATTTAGAAAATTATGAGATAGATGCCTCAGGTGACCAAGAACCACACAGAACTACATGCAGGCTCAGGGTGAACAACACTTCAGGCTCTAACCTGTTACAGGCACTAGAGGGGACTTAGAAAAGTCTGAGGAAGGCACTCAAAAACATGGCACCTTCCTGAGGTGCAGGGCCCAGGGTAAAGGCCCTGCTAGCCTGTAGATAAGGGTAGTACTGGCCTAGAGAGTAAATACCCTGGTCTCTCTCACCTCCTATTTTTCGTAACCTATCAATCCCCACCCTTGCTGAACCCAACCCAAACCCAGAAAACAAGTTAGCTTGGTTAGTGCAGTCTACAGAGGTCAGCCCCATGGGACAAAAGCAGGTGCAGAAAGGTGAAGTAGTCTGGAGAGGCAAGCTGAAAATATCCAGCACATAAATTCACAGTTATTTTTCTTCTTTTTCTTTTTTTTTGAATATTCTAGATTTATTTTTTTTCTCTCTCTTTCTCTTTTTTTAATTGTACTTTAGATGAAGATTGACAGAACAAATAGTTTCTCATTAAACAGTTAGTACACATATTGTTTTATGGCAATGGTTAACAACCCCACTACATGTCAACACTGTCCATTCTCAACCTTGGGTTCCCTATTACCAGCTTTCCTGTTCCCTCCTGCCTTCTAGTCCTTGTCCCTGGACTGTTGTGCCCCATTAGTCTCGTTTTGTTTTATGGGGCTGTCTAATCTTTGGCTGATGGGTGAACCTCAGGAGTGACTTCATTACTGAGCTAAAAGGTTGTCCGGGGGCCATGCTCTAGAGGTTTCTCCAGTCTCTGGCAGGCCAGTAAGTCTGGTCTTTTTTTGTGAGTTAGAATTTTGTTCTACATTTTTCTGCAGCTCTGTCTAGGACTCTCTGTTGTGATCCCTGTCAGAGAAGTGAGTGGTGGTAGCCAGGCACCATCTAGTTGTACTAGATTCAGTCTGGTGGAGGCCATGGTAGTTGTGGTCCATTAGTCCTTTGGACTAGTCTTTCCTTGTATCTTGTTTTCTTCATTCTCCCTTGCTCCCGAAGGGGTGAGACCAGTGATCTTAGATGACTGTTCACAGGCTTTTAAGACCCCAGACACTACTCACCAGGGTAGAATGTAGAACATTTTCTTTATGAACTGTGTTATGCCAATTGAGCTAGATGTTCCTCGAGACCATGGTCCCCACAGCCCTCCGCAAAGCAGTTCAGTCCCTCAGGGAGTTTGGATGTGTTGATGGAGCTTCCATGACCTTTCCTTGTACAAGTTGTACTGGCTTCCCCAGTATTGTGTACTGTCTTACCCTTCACCAAAGTTACTACTTACCTATTGTCTGTTTAGTATTCCCCCTCCACCCCTCCCATCCCTCGTAACCAACAAAGATTCTTTCTTTTTGTGTGTAAACTTTTTCAAGAGTTTTTACCATAGTGGTCTCATACAATATTTGTCCTTTTGTGATTGACTTATTTCACTCAGCATAATGTCCTCCAGTTTCATCCATGTTATGAGATGCTTCACAGATTCATCATTGTTCTTTTTCGTTGCATAATACTCCATTGTGTGTACGTACCATAGTTTGTTTATCCATTCATCTGCTGATGGGCATCTAGGTTGTTTCCATCTTTTTGCTATTGTGAACAATACTGCAATGAACATGGGTGTGCATATGTCTATTCGTGTGATGGCTTTTATTTCTCTAGATATATTCCTAGGAGTGAGATTGATAGGTAGTATGGTATTTCTATTTCTAGCTTTCTAAGGAAGTGCCATATTGTTTTCCAAAATGGTTGTATCATTTTGCATTCCCACCAGCAGTGAATAAGAGTTTGGCTCTCCCTGCATTTCCAGTTTTTTTGATTCCTGCCCGTAATGCCAGGGTGAGATGGTATCTCATTGTGGTTTTAATTTGTATTTCTCTAATGGCTACTAACTGCATTTCCTCATGTGTCTGTTGGCTGCTTGAATGTCTTCTTTGGTGAAGTGTCTGTTCATTTCCTTTGCTCATTTTTTAATTGGATTATTTGTCTTTTTGTTGTAGAGGTGTTGGGTTTTCTTGAAGACTTTAGAGATTAGACCTTTATCTGACTTGTAATGTCCAAAAATATTTTTCCAGTCTGTAGGTTCTCTTTTTACTCTTTTGGTAAAGTCTTTTGATGAGCATAAATGTTTAATTTTTAGAAGATCCCAGTTATCTAGCTTATCTTCTGGAGTTTGTATGTTGTTGGTTATGGTTTCTATCCTGTTAATGCCATGTATTAGGGCCTCTAGTGTTGATCCTGTATTTTCATTAATGAATTTTAGAGTTTTTGGTGTTATATTTAGGTCTTTGATCCATTTTGAATTAGTTTTTGTATATGGTATGAGGTATGGGTCCTGTTTCATTTTTTCACAGATGGACATCCAGTTTTGCCAGCACCATTTGCTAAAAAGACTGTTCCCCATTTGATGGACTTTGGGCCCTTGTCGAAGATCAGGTGACTGTAGGTGGATGGATTTACATCTGGGTTCTCAATTCTGTTCCATTGGTCAGTGTATCTGTCATTGTCCCAGTACCAGGCTGTTTTGACTACCTTAGCTGTATAGTAGGTTCTGAGGTCAGGTAGTGGGAGTCTTCCTACTTTCTTCTTCTTCAGTAGCGCTTTACTTATCTGGGGCTTCTTCCCTTTCCATATAAAGTTAGTGATTAGTTTGTCCGTCTCTTTAAAGAATGTCGTTGGTATTTGGATCAGGATTGCATTGTGTTTGTAAATTGCTTTGGGTAGAATTGTGATTTTCACAATGTGAATGAGCATGCTATGATTTTCCATTTATGTAGATCCCTTTCGGTTTCTTGCAGTAGTGCTTCGTAGTTTTCTTTGTATAGGTCTTTCACAATCCTGGTTAGATTTATTTCTAACTATTTTATTTTTTTAGTGGCTATTATACATGGTATTATCTTCCTGATTTCCTTTTCATCGTTCTCCTTACTGGTGTATAGGAATCCAACTGATTTTTGAATGTTTATCTTGTATCCTCCTACTCTGCTGAATCTTTCTATTAGTTCCACTGGTTTTCTCATGGAGTCTTCAGGGTTTTCTGTGTATAGTATCATATCATCCAGAAACAGGGACAGTTTAACTTCTTCATTACCAGTTTAGATGCCCTTTATTTCTTTTCCTTGCCTTATTGCTCTAGCTAGGACTTCCAGCACAATGTTAAATAGGAGTGGTGATAAAGGGCATCCTTGTTTGTTCCTGTTCTCAAGGGGAATGTTTTCAGCCTCTCTCTGTTAAGAATGATGTTGGCC
>NW_004444000.1:7853942-7855069 GCF_000243295.1 Trichechus manatus latirostris | reverse complement strand
ATGTGTGCATCTATTGCTTTAAATTGTCCTCTGAGGACTGCCTTTGCTGTGTCCCAAAGGTTTTGGTATGATGTGTTTTCATTCTTGTTTGATTCTAGGAATTTTTTTATTTCATGTTTGATTTCTTCTATTACTCAGTGGTTTGTAAGCAGAGTGTTATTCAGTTTCCATGTAATTGATTTTTTTCCCTTGCTCTTCCTGTTGTTAATTTCTACCTTGATAGCATTGTGGTCAGAGAAGATACTTTGTATCACCTCAGTGTTTTGGATCTTGTTGAAGGTTGATCTGTGGCCTAAGATGTGGTCTATTCTGGAGAACATTCCATGTGCATTGGAAAAGAATGTGTACTTTGCAGCTGTAGGGTGGAGTGTTCTATATATGTCTATGAGGTCAAGTTGGCTGATTGTGCCCTTTAGCTCTTCTGTATTTTTGCTGAGTTTTTTTCTAGATGTTCTCCTTTACCAAGAGTGGTGTGTTGAAGTCTCCTACTATTATTGTGGAACTGTCAATTTCTCCTTTCAGTACTGTTAGAGTTTTTTTAATGCATTTTGGAGCCCTTGTCATTGGGTACGTAGTTGTTTATTATGGTTATGTCTTCATGATGGATCATCTCCTTAAGCATTATATAGTGTCCCTCTTTGTCTTTTATGGTGGATTTTGTTCTAAAGTCTATTTTATCTGAGATTAGTATTGCCACTCCAGCTCTTTTTTGGTAGCTGTTTGCTTGATATATTTTTTCCATCCTTTGATTTTTAATAAATTTATGTCTGTTTCTAATGTAAGTCTCCTGTAGACAACGTATTGATGGATCCTGTTTGTTCATCCATTCTGTCACTCTCTGTCTTTTTATGGATGCATTTAGGCCATTTACATTCAGTGTAATTATTGATAGGTGTGAGTTTATAGCTGTCATTTTGTAATGCTTTTTTTTTTTTTGTGGTACTGTTACTCTCCTGTGCTGAATTCCTTTTGTTTGTATATTTTTTTCACTTCTTTTGTTTTTGTAGGTTTTGTTTTTACTGAGAGTTTATGTTTTTCTTCTTTATTTTGATGAGTAGTTTTGTTAACTTTCTTTGTGGTTACCTTGAAATTTCCCCTTATCTTCCTAGGTTTGAACCAGTCTATTA
>NW_004444000.1:7835558-7853529 GCF_000243295.1 Trichechus manatus latirostris | reverse complement strand
ATTTTTGCTTTTGATTGTATCCCACATAATTCTCAGGGTTTCTTCATTCTTTTTTCTGATTTTTCCTCAAACAAAGTTGTATCCAGTGTTTGTCTTCAATTTTGCTGATCCTGTCTTCCATTGTTTCAATCCTGCTCCTCAGCCCTTCTATGACACTGACCATTTCTGAAATCTTGTTGTTTATCTTTTGGATTTCTAATTGTTGTTTTTTTATGATTACTAGTTTTGAATTCATCTTAGCATTTTGTTCCTGTATTATTTTCTTGAATTCTTCCATTTTTTGTCTGTATTTTCCATGAATTTGTTTGCTTTTTCCATGAATTTCTCTATTTTTTCTGCATTTTTGTCTGCTTTTTGCTTCAACTCTTGGATAGCTCTGTATATTAGAGATTTGACTTCCCTATCAGGTAGTTCTAGTACCTTTTCTTCTATTGGAAAGTAATCTGGTGTTTTATTTTGGATGCCTACTGGAACCATCTTGTCCTTTTTTTTATGTTTTGATATTGTCTGCTGTTCTCGGGACGTTCAGTAGTTATTTTCCTTGTTTATTGATGGTAGATTTGTTTGTTTTGTCTTGTTTTTTTGTTTTATTTGGTTATGTCTGAGCAGACAGGCTGTGCATTCTTTGTTGTTTGCTCGTCTGTGGGCATGATACATTTTGCCTTCTTCTCCAATGGGTAGGGTCAGTTGCTCAGGTATGGTACAGGAGGGCAGGTCCAGCTGAAGGGGAGTTGCTGGGATGGGTTGTTTGTGGCACATACTAGGGCTGACAGGGCAGGCTGGGAATCAGTGCAGGGAAGTTTCCAGTAGGCTGTGCCTGTGCTGCTTGGGGGTGTGATGTTCAGCACATGGTGCAGGTAGGCAGGAAAGAGGAGGAGATTGTGGTGTGAAGCTAAGATGGGTATGGCAAAGGGGAGAGAGAGGAGAGAGGAACAGGGGCCAAAAACGTACAAACAAGCTAACAAAAAAGAGTGCTAAGAGAGCTTCTGTTGGAGTGGAGAGATGAGAGACTGAGAAATGGAGATAAACAGAAAAAGAGTAAAAAAAATGAATAAATAAAAATTAGAAAAAGAAAAGCCCCCAGGGATCCCACCGGTGTGGCTGTGAGGACTGGGGAAGTTGCTCCCAGGCGGTAAAGTACAGCCTGGCTAGAAGGGGTGGAGGTGTCACACAGCTCCAGGTATTCAGGAGACAGGAAGAGAAGGTAAGTATAGAGACACGAGAAACTGAGAAATGAAGAAAGAAAAAATGAGAAAAGAAAACAAACAAACAAAAAACACAAAGAAACAAAAGCAAGAAAAAAAAGAAATTGTCCCCAGGGATCCTACTGCGCAGCTGCACAGACTGAGGGAGTAGCTCCCAAGCTGTGCAGTACTGCCTGGCTAGAATTGGCTCCCAAGTGGAGAAAAGAAAAAGAAAACAAACAAACCAAAGCCCAGTGGATCCCATCAGTGTGGTGGCATGGTCCAGGAAGCAGTTCCACAGTCGAGCGGCATTTCGCAGCCTTTCAGGAAGAAACAAAGATGGCACACAGAGCCAGGTATTTGAGAGAAAGGAGGGAGAGGTGGTGAGAGGTATGGAAGAAACCAAAAGAAGCAGAAAAAAGTGACACCAGCAAATGACACTCAGGGAGCTAGCCAGTGTGGGCGGGTGGAATGCAAGTAGCACAGGGGTGAAGCTTGTGCTTCCTGGCCCAGAGTCTGTGGCCGCAGGAAGCAGAGGAGACTGAGTGGGGGTGAACAAGGGTGGGGGCTGGGAAAGCATGTATCGCTGGTTGCTGGTTGTTCTGTATCCTGCTGGGAGCTCTGTGAAGCTGCTTTCCCATACTCCCCGTTTTCCAGTCTCCAACAGGAGTCCAAGATGGTGGATCCGTGCTGTGGTAGCTGATAGGGGACTTCTGCACGTATCTCTCCTCGCTCTCTGTTCTCTGTCATTTTCTTATTCCATTCAGTGCTTGGCTGAATTCTTTACCTCTTCATTTGATGCTTAGGGTTTCAGGATTGACATTTGTCTCTGCTTGACTTAGTTTTTCAGATCTTTACTGTGGCGGGACAGCATGGTGCTTCTGTCTATAGCACCACGTTACCTGGAAGTCTCACAATTATTTTTCCTCATCCCTTTGATATTATTCTATGGTCTTCTAATCTCTATTGTTGCTATTGAGAAACTGAACTGTTCCTTGTAGAAAATTTGTCATTTTGTCTGTTTGCTCTAAATATTTTCATTAAGCCTATTTTGAAATTTCACTATGATATGTCTAGGAAGGGAATGATTTTTATTTATTCTTTATTTATTCATTTTTCTTTGTGCATTTTTCAAAATTATTTGCCATTATCTCTTTAAGTATTGCATCTCCCTCATTATTTCTAATCTGGAATTATAATTAGATATATTCTGGGCCTGTTCATTTTATCCTCCATATCTTTTAACAGCTCTTTCATACTTTTCACCTCTTTATCTCTCTGTTCTGCATTTCTGGGTAATTTTTCTCAGCTCTATATTCTAGCTCACTAATTCTCTCTTCAACTGTATAAAATCTGACACTTAAATAGTCCATTGAATTTTTCATTTTGAGACCTATTTTTACTTTCAGAAATTCTATTTTTGCCTTTTAAAATAGTATATTTTTCTTTCTTCATAATTTCTATTCTTTCTATCCTATAATCATTTAATTTTTTTCAGTGAAGTCCAGTTTTCCAGTGCATATTTTTGTTTAATGTGTTTTCTGATTCGCATTCATGATAGATTATTTCCTGTGTGTTTTGTAATTTTAAATTGTGAGTTTTCTTCATTGGGCTTATCCTACTACGGAAGTACTGTACAGTCTGAGTTATGAAGGTATTACCCTCCAAAATGGTCTTGAATTTGCTTTGCCAAATCACTAACCCAGTGCCAAATTTTATGTTAACTTATAAGCTTGGAGATTCCTAAACCACATGGGTAAATTGGCACTCCAATTCAGTGCATAGTACAAGTTTGGCCTTTAATTTCTAAGAAAAAGAAATGTTCTCCCCTTTCAGCATTTCTGAGAGCAATGAGTTCTTTGCCATCTCTGTAGATGACCCAAAGCCTTTTCTTCTGTTTTCACATGATTATAAAAACCTAAGCTTAATTCCTAGTCTGAAACTGCACCTTCCCTCAAGACATCCTCACTATCTCCTCACCCTACCCCTACTGTTGTATGTCAGCTTCAGTGCTTACAGCTCTAGCTTTCAGGTTGTTTTTGTGTACGTTTGTTTTTTTCTGGCACCTAAAGACTTCCTTGTTTTTTTCTTCTGAGATCAGCTCCTTTTTTTTATTTTTTTGCTATTATTGTATTTCATCTAGTATTTCCAGGTATTTGTAGTGCAGAGGTTTTCATGTTGTCTCAGCCTACCAGCTTTCCAGAACCAGAAGTCCTCGATATCTTTCTATTTCCAATAAATTCAATTTAATCCACCTAAATTTATCAAGCATTTATTGAGAAACTAAAATGTACCAGTTAATTGCTAGATATTGGAAACAAAACAGCTGAATAAGACTCAGTCACTGTTTTTGAGAAATTCGAAGTCAAATGGGGAATACAAGCATATTTTAAAACAATAATACAGTTTGATAGGTGCATATCAATTTTACAGAATAAGCAGTGGAGAGGATGGATTGACAAGGCAAGAAGATAGAGATATTAAAGAATTGTTTGACCAAGAGATTTGGGGGGCCTGTACTAGTGTTGGAAACCCTGGTGGTGTAGTGGTTAAGAGCTACTTCTGCTAAACAAAAGGTCAGGAGTTCGAATCCACCAGGCACTCCTTGGAAACCCTATGGGGCTGTTCTATTCTGTCATATAGGGTTGCTATGAGTCAGAATTGACTCGACAGTGACAGGTTTGGTTTTCGGTTTTGGTACTAGTGTTTCCATGTGGGAATTCCTTCCCACCATTTCTCAAGAAATGTCTATGTTTTCCAAATCCTGAATCTCCCTCCCAAAAAATCAGTTGAGAAATCAAGAATATGAGAAAAATATCATAATTCTCCTGCAAGAATTAGCATTCAACAATTAACATAGAAACATTACTGATTTAAGGAATCCACTCATACCAAGTCAAAAGCAAGCAGGGGAAACACTGACCCACAGAGTTAAATGTGAAGGTTGACTTTTTTGGGAGCTGGGGCAGAAGCATGGAAGAGAGAAGTGGCCACTCTAACTAGTCAGTCTTGCCTACAGCTATTGTCATGGCGTGAGTGTGTATTCATGGTTCTGTCTGCTGTTAATGGTCAGTCATTCTTGCAAGTGAAATAAATATTGATAAATTTATATACATAGTTTATTTATAGAAGGGGGCACTCGTGGTTCAGTGGTAGAATTCTTGCCTTCCATGTGGAAGAGCCGAGTTCAATTCCCAGCAAATGCACCTCAAGCATAGCTACCACCTGTCTCTCAGTGGAAGCTTGTGTGCTACTATGATACTAAATAGGTTTCAGCAGAGCTTCCATACTAAGACAGACTAGGAAGAAAGACCTGATGATCTACTTCAAAAATCAGACAATGAAAACCCTATGGATCACAATGGTCCGATCTGCAGCCAATCATGGGAATAGCACAGGACTAGGAAGCATTTTTTTCAGTTGTGCATAAGGTTCCCACGGACTAGGGCTGACTCAATGGCAGCTAACAACAACATACTTTGCACAAATTCTATGAGTGCTGTTCCAAGAAATGAGTTTTAGAAGCAAAATAAGTCCATAAATGGGAATTTCAACATGCTGTTAACCTTGTTAGAAGATATGAATGTTATTTGAATATTACCCAATAATATTTTCCAGTGTTTGAATATTCACTTAAAACAATAGTTCTTTGTAACTATTTTAACACAAGACAGGTGGAGGCGGGGCCAAGATGGTGGAGTAGTCAGACGCTTCCTGTGGTCCCTCTTACAAAAAAGAACCAAAAAAACAGTGAATCAATTATATATGACAATCTAGCAGCCCTGAACATCAAAGGCAAAGTTAAGGAATTGGACTGAGTGGCAGTAGGAGGAAGAGACAGTTTGGAAGCACTGAGCAGTTGCCAGACCTGACCTGGCAGGAGCTGGAGCCCTTCAGGCTGGATCAGCTCATGTGTGCCGTGAGGCAAGCAGTGGGGCTTAGGAGGTGTCTTCCACATCAGGAAAGACCCAGCGGCAGAGAGTCTACTTGGGCATCCAAGTAGAAAAGCAGCCCTCAATCAGCAAAAGATAAGTACTTGCGTTGGGCCTACCAGGGGGATCAAAAAAATCCTCCTTTGGGAAAAATCTCTCTCCCATTTACCTTCCTTCTCCCTGCTTTGCACTGGGTCCAGGAAGGCTTCAGCAATTGCTGAGTCCCCTGGGCCAGAAGTAGGACTCTCCCGGCCTTGGAGAGGGAACAAATTAACAAATAGGGGAAAAATAATCTTCTGGCTCCCCTAAACCAGAAACTCAGGGTAAGCACAGCTCCTTTGCCTAGGCACAGGCATAAAGGGTCCATGGACTTTGAGTGCCTTTCACCACTACATAGAGTTGTGTGGCCCATTTAAACAGTTTAGGCCCTCATTAGCACAGTACAAAAGGGTATACACCTGAAGACTAACTTCACTGTATCAGCTATATGGTGGAATGGCAGGTTCGTGACATTTTATACTTCTCTGCCCATTAAGCAGGGTCCTCACCTACCCACATCAGGGGCCCGAGGACTCCTGGCTCCATCCATGCCACCTAGCCACCTATGACAGGGGTCCAAGAATAAGTAGTGCCCCCAGTCCTTACAGCCAACAGCACTAAGTGCCCATAGTCCAGCTACAAAACCCACCCACCTACATGCTCTATGAAACAGGGAGATGCTTTCCTCCAGATATTCAGGGGCAGTCGTCAGCCCCCTGCCTTGCTCAGCACATGACCTCCTACTACAGCCAGATACCTGTACCTACACCAATCACCCATGCCAGTCTAGGACTGTAGGTCACAGCCTAGACCACACAGTTTGTTACTGACTACCTGGACACCTGAGCTGATTCCATACAAGAAAAGTAAACAGAATCGTGCACTCACATACTTAGTAACAGATCTCACCACCTGGTGACAGCACATTAGAGCTTCAAAGGAACCAATAATCAAACTAGCTCATATGAGCAGCCTGTCTGTGCATATCAAAACAAAACAAAACAAGAAACTAGGACAAAATAAGTAAACATAAAATAAATAAATATAACAACTTATTGATGGCTTGGAGACAACAGTCAATATGAAATCACGTAAAAAGGCAGACCATGATGGCTTCAGAAAACTCCCAAAATAGAAAAACAAGAAACTTTTTGGAGGAAGAGAATTTCTTTGAATTACTGGAGGCGGAATACAAAAGATTAATATACAGAACTCTTCAAGAGATCAAGAAGGAGATGTGGTAAAATGCAGACCAAGCTAAGCGACACACAGACGAAGCAATAAAGGATCTTAAGGAGGTTATTCAACAATATAATGACAAATTTACTAGGCTGCAAGAATCCATAAAGAGACAGCAATCAGAAATCCAGACAATTAAAGATAAAATTTCAGAATTAGATAACTCAGTAGAAAGTCTTAGGAGCAGAATTGAGGCAATATAAGTCAGAATTAGTGAGACTGAAGATAAAGTGCTTGACACCAACTTATTTGAGGAAAAATCAGATGAAAGAATTTTAAAAAATGAAGAAACTCTAAGAATTATGTGGGATTCTATCAAGAGGAATAACCTACAAGTGATTGGAGTATCAGAACGGGGGTGGGGGGGATTACAGAAAATACAGAGAGAATTGTTGAAGATTTGTTGGCAGAAAACTTGCCTGATACCATGAAAAATGAGAAGATATCTATCCAAGATGCTTATTGAATCTTACATGAGGTAGGTCCCAAAAGAAAGTCACCAAGACATGTTATACTTAAACTTGCCAAAACCAAATATAATGAGAAAATTTTAAGAGGGGCTAGGGATAAACAAAAAGTCATCTACGAAGGACAGTAAATAAGAATAAGCTCGGAATACTCAGCAGAAACCATGCAGGCAAGAAGGCAATGGGATAACATATATAAAGCCTTGAAGGAAAAAAATTGCCAGCCAAGAATTATATATCCAGCAAAACTGTCTCTCAAATATGATGGTGAAATTAGGGCATTTCCAGATAAACAGAAGTATAGGGAATTTGCAAAAACTAAACCAAAATTACAAGAAATACTAAAGGGAGTTCTCCAGTTAGAAAATACCTAACATCAGATAATAATCCAAGACTAGAAAACAGGACAGAGCAACCAAATATCTACCCAGATAGGGAAGTCACAAAAACAAATCAGTGTTAAAACACTGAAAATAGGGAAACAGAGACGTCAATATGTAAAAGATCACAAGATTAAAACAAAAAAGAGGGACTAAAAAATGGAGTCATAGATCTTTCATAAGAAGAGGAAGTCAAGGCAATATAAAGAAATAAAAGAGTGTTTTGAACTTAGAAAAATAGAGGTAAATATTAAAGTAACCACAAAGAAACTAACAATCCTACAAATCAAAATAAAAAGCAAGAAAAAACATGAAGACTCAGCAAATACAAAATCAACAATGAAAAAGGTGAAAAGAAAACATATAAAGAAAAATGATTCAGCACAGAAAATTAAGTAGAACAAAGAAACTGTCAACAACACACAAGAAAAGACATCAAAATGACAGCACTAAATTTACACCTATCAATAATTACACTGAATGCAAATGGACTAAATGCACCGTTAAAAAGAGAGTGGCAGAAGAGATTTAAAAAAACCACAATCCGTCTGTATGCTGCCTACAAGAGACACACCTTAGACTTAAAGACACAAAGAAACTAAAACTCAAAGGATGGAAAAACATATATCAAGCAAAGAACACTCAAAAAAGAGCAGGAGTGGCAATATTAATCTCTGACAAAATAGACTTGAAAGTAAAATCCACCACAAAGGATAAGGAAGGACACTAATATGATGATTAAAAGATCTGTACACCAGGAGGACATAACTATAATAAATATTTACGCACCCAATGACACGGCTCGAAAATACACAAAACAACCTCTAACAGCATTGAAAAGAGAGATAGACAGCTCCACAGTAATAGTAGGAGATTGCAACACACCAGTTTCAGTGAAGGACAGAACATCCAGAAAGAAGCTCAATAAAGACATGGAAAAGCTAAATGCCACAATCAACCACCTTGATCTCATAGACATATACAGAACGCTCCACCCAACAACAGCCAAGTATACTTTCTTTTTCAACGCTCATGGAACATTCTCCAGAATAGACCACATATTAGGCCATAAAGCAAGCCTTAACAAAATCCAAAACATTGAAATACTACAAAGCATCTTTTCTGACCATAAAGTCATAAAAGTAGAAATCAATAACAGGAAAAGCAAGGAAAAGAAATCAAACACATGGAAACTGAACAACACCTTGCTCAAAAACTACTGGGTTATAGAAGAAATTAATGATGGAGTAAACAAATTCATAGAATTAAATGAGAACAAAAACACATCATACCAGAACCTTTTGGACACAGCAAAAGCAATGCTCAGAGCTCACTTTATAGCAATAAATGCACACATCCAAAAAGAAAAACGCTCTAAAATCAAAACATTAACCCCACGACTTGATCAAGTAGAAAAAGAGCAACAAAAGAAGCCCTCCAGCGCCAGAAGAAAGGAAACAATAAGAATTAGAGCAGAATTAAATGAAATAGAGACTAGAAAAACAATTAAAAGGGTTAACAAGACCAAAAGCTGGTTGTTTGAAAAGATCAACAAAATCGAAAAACCATTGGCCAAACTGACAAAAGAAAAACAATAGAGGAAGCAAATAACCCATATAAGAAATGAGATGGGTGATATCACAACAGACCCAACTGAATTAAAATAATCATAACAGAATACTAAGAAAAATTGTACTCTGAAAAATTTGAAAACCTAGAAGAAATGGACAAATTTCTAGAAACTCACTGCCTACCAAACTAACACAAACAGAGGTAGAACAACTAAATAAACCCATAACAAAAGAAGAAATTAAAGGTAATTTAAAAACTACCAAAAAAAAAAAGCCCTGGCCCTGATGGCTTCACTGGAGATTCAACCCAACTTTCAGAGAAGAGTTAACACCGCTACTACTAAAGGTATTTCAGAGCATAGAAAAGGATGGAATACTCCCAAACTCATTCTATAAAGCCAGCATAACCCTGATACCAAAGCCAGGTAAAGACACCACAAAAAAAAAAAAAAAAGAAAATTACAGACTAATATCCTCCATGAACATTGACCCAAAACTCCTCAACAAAACTCTAGCCAATATAATTCAGCAACATATCAAAAAATAATTCACCATGATCAAGCGGGATTTATACCAGGTATGCAGGGATAGTTCAACATTAGAAAAACAATCAATTTAATCCAGCACATAAATAAAACAAAAGACAAGAACCACATGATCTTATCAATTGATGCAAAAAAGGCATTTGACAAAGTCGAACACCCATTTGTGATAAAAACTCTCAACAAAATAGGAATAGAAGGGAAATTCCTCAACATAATTAAGGGCATTTATACAAAGCCAACAGCCAACATCATCCTAAATGGAGACTTTGAAAGCATTCCCCTTGACGACGGGAACCAGACAAGGATGCCCTTTATCACCACTTTTATTCAACATTGTGCTAGAGGTTCTAGCCAGAACAATTAGGCTAGAAAAAGAAATAAAGGGCATCCAAATTGGTAAGGAAGAAGTAAAAGTATCTCTATTTGCAGATGATATGATCTTATACACAGAAAACCCCAAAGAATTCACAAGAAAACTACTGGAACTAATTGAAGATTTCAGCAAAGTATCAGCATACAAGATCAACATACAAAAATCAGTTGCATTCCTCTACACCAACAAAGAGAACTTCCAGGAGTTCCGTTTACGATAGCCCCTAAGAAGATAAAATATTTAGGAATAAAGCTAACCAGAGATACAAAAGACCTACGCAATGAAAACCAGAAGACACTACTGCAAGAAACCAAAACAGACCCGCATAAGTGGAAAAATATACCTTGCTCACGGATAGGGAGACCCAACCTTGTGAAAATGTCTATTCTACCCAAAGCGATCTACAGATACAATGCAATCCTGATCCAAATTCCAGTGGCATTTTTAATGAGATGGAGAAAGAAATCACCAACTACATGTGAAAGGGAAGAGGCCCCCAATAAGTAAAGCATTACTCAAGAAGAAGAACAAAGTGAGAGGCCTCACACTACCTGATTTTAGAACCTGTTATACTGCCACGGTAGTCAAAACAGCCTGGTACTGGTACAACAACAGACACATAGACACATAGACCAATGGAACGGAATTGAGAATCCAGACATAAATTCATCTACCTATGAGCAGCTGATACTTGAAAAAGGCCCAAAGTCCATTAATTGGAGAAAGACAGTCTCTCTAACAAAGAGTACTGGCATAACTGGATATACATCTGCAAAAAACTGAAACAAGGCCCGTCCCTCATACCATGCACAAAAACTAATTCAAAATGGATTGAAGACCTAAATATAAAATAAAAAATGATGAAGATCATGGAAGAAAAAATAGGGACAATGCTAGGAGCCCTAATACATGATATAAATAGAATACAAACCATAAGTAACAATCACAAACATCAGAAGAGAAAATAGGTAGCTGGGAGCTCCTGAAAATCAAACACTTAACACTCATCAAAAGACTTCACCAAAAGAGTAAAAAGACAATCTACAGACTGGGAAAAAATTTCTGGCTACCACAAATCCGATCAGCATCTAATCTCTGAAATCTACAAGATACTGCAAAACCTCAACAACAAAAAGACAGCCCAATTAAAACATGGGCAAAGGATATGAACAGGTACTTCACCAAAGAAGACATTCGGGCAGCTAACAGACACATGAGGAAATGCTCACGATCATTAGCCATTAGAGAAATGCAAATCAAAATTACAGTGAGATATCATCTTACCCCAACAAGGCTAGCATTAATCCAAAATACACAAAATAATAAATGTTGGAGAGGTTGTGGAGAGACTGGAACACTTAACACTGCTGGTGGGAATGTAAAATGGTACATCCACTTTGGAAATCGATTTGGCACTTCCTCAAAAAGCTAGAAATAGGAGTACCATACGATCCAGTAATCTCACTCCTTGGAATATATCCTAGAGAAATAAGAGCCATCACACGAATGGATATATGCACACCCATGTTCATTGCAGCACTGTTCACGATAGCAAAAAGATGGAAACAACCTAGGTGCCCGTCAATGGATGAATGGATAAACAGATTATGGTATATGCACACAATGGAATACTACGTAACGATAAAGAACAATGATGAATCAGTGAAACATAACATGGAGGAATCTGGAAGGCATTATGCTGAGTGAATTTAGTCAGTCACAAAAGGACAAATATTGTATAAGACCACTATTATAAGAACTCAAGAAAAAGTTTAAACACAGAAGAAAACATTCTTTGATGGTCATGAAGGTGGGGAGGGAGGGAGAGGGGTATTCACTAAATAGATAGTAGACAAGAATTATCTTCGGTGAAGGGAAGGCCAACACACACTACAGGGAAGTCAGCACAACTGGACTAAACAAAAGCTAAGAAGTTTCCTGATTACAACCAAACACTTCAAGGGACGGAGTAGCAGGGGTGGGAGTCTGGAGACCATGATTTCAGGGGACATCTAGGTCAATTGGTATAACAAAGTTTATTAAGGAAATGTTCTGCATCCCACTTTGGTGAGTGGCATCTGGAGTCTTAAAAGCTAGCCAGTGGCCACCTGAGATGCATCAGTTGGTCCCAACCCACCTGGAGTGAAGGAGAATGAAGAATATCAAAGACAGAAGGAAAGTATTAGCCCAAGTGACAGAAAGGGCCACATAAACAAGAACTTCATCAGCCTGAGACCAGAAGAACTAGATGGCGCCTAGCTACCACCAACAACCGCCCTGATAGGGAATACACCAGAGAGTCCCTGATGGAGCAGGAGAAAAGTGGGATGCAGAACTCAAATTTTAGTAAAAAGACCAGACTTAATGGTCTGACTGAGACTGGAGTAACCCCAGAAAGCATGGCCCCCGGACTCTCTGTCAACCCAGAACTAAAACGATTCCCGAGGCCAACTCTTCAGACAATGATTAGACTGGACTATGGGACATAAAGTGATACTTGTGCAGAGTGTAGTTCTTAGCTCAAGTAGATACATGAGACTAAATGGGCAGTTCCCGTCCGGAGATGAGATGAGAAGACAGGATCAGGAGCTGGTTGAATGGACACGGGAAATCAGGAGTGGAAAGGAGGAGTGTGCTGTCACAGTATAGGGAGAGCAACTAGGGTCACAAAACAATGTATGTATAAATTTTTGTACGAGCGACTAATTTGAATGGTAAACTTTTGCTTAAAGTAGAACAATTAAAAAAAAAAAAAAAAACAGAAGACAAGCAAGAGAAGAATATGAGATTGTTGTTAGGTAATGCTCTAATATGAAGCCAGAAGCAAATCCAAAATCTGAATAAGAAAAAGCAACATTGACTTCAATGGCAAAACCAAAACTAGAACAAGCAGACAAAATATATTGTTAAAAAAGGAAATGAGTTTGTTTGAAGCAACATGTTCCCTAGCACCCAATTTGAAGATACTTTTGAATGCATCTTCAACCGACTAATTCAACCAAAACAACTCAAGATGAAAGAAAATTTTCTGCATCTGGAATTTTTTCCCAAAACAAAGATCAAAACTGTTGCACAGTGCAGTTTATGCTTGTGGGTTTTTTTTAGTTTTAAGAATGATACATTTTAAATAGTAAATATTTGTATTATCTTTCAATTTTTAAAATGATTTTTATTTGGCATTTATTTTGTGATAATATTTCCTTCTTTTAATATTTTCTGTTGTCAAATATCTATATCAGGTAGAGATGGTTTTCATTTTCTTTTGAAATTTTTATTGTGCTTTAAGAGAAAATTTACAGAGCAAACTACTTTCCCATTTGATAAGTTTGTACATAGAGTGTTCTATGACATGGGTTACATTCCCCACAATGTGTCAGCATGCTCCCCGTTCCAGCCCTGGTTTCCTCTTTTCCTATCATCCATATTTTCTACCCCTTCCTGCCTTCTCATCTTTGCTTTTGGGCAAATGTCCTTTTGATCTTGTACAATTGATTGTTCTAAGGAACACATTCCTCTTGGGTGTTAGTGTTTATTTTATGGGCCTGTCTACTGTTTGGCTGAAAGGTGGTCTCTTGAAATGGTTTCAGTTCCACTTCAGAAGGGTGTCTTTGGGCCATAGTCTTTGGGGTTCCTCCAGTCTCTATCAGACCAGTAAGTCTGGTCTTTTCTGTGAATTTTATTTTTTGTTCTATATTTTCCTCCCGCTTTGTCCAGGACCCTCTACTGTAATCCCATTCAGAGTAGTTGGTAGTGGTAGCCCATCTAGTTCTGGTCTCGGAGTCTTGTAGGCTATGGTTCATGTGGTCCATTAGTTCTTTGGACTAATTGCTCCCCTGAGTCTTTGGCTTTCTTCACTCACCTTTGCTCCAGATGAGAAGAGACCAATAGTTGTATCTTTGATGGCCACTCACAAGGTCTTAAAACCCTGGAGGCTACTCACCAAAGCAGGATGCAGAATGTTGTCTTTATGAACTATGTGGTACCAATTGATGTAGATGTCCCCTGAGTCTATGGTACTTTGCCTTCAAGCCTAGGAACTTTGTCCCACGAGGTGTTTGGTTATGTCTAAGCTGTTTCCATGACTGTGCCCCTTGTGTGCTCTATTGTCTATATTACTATACATGCAGCACCTACAATTATGTGTGTAGAAATATCCACAAACAAACCTATATCTGCAGGCGAGTGTGCTCCCTTACACCCTTCCACACCTCTTTAGCATATATATCTACCTATGTATCCATTTGTACATTATTGTTTGTTAATACTGTTGTTGCAGGATTGTCTATGTTATAGTAATTACCATAAAAACCTAAACCAAACCTGTTGCCATTGAGTCAATTCTGACTCATAGCACTCCTGTCACTGCCCTTTATTCTTGCACTCCTGTCAGTGTCTTCCTTTCACCAATATTCATACATGTCTTCTATCCACCTAGTAATTTTTCCCTCCCTCCACCTTCCATCCCTGGTAACCATCAAAGAATTTTTTTTTCCCATGTGTAAACCTTTTCTTGTTTCTTTATAATAGTGGTCTCATACAATATTTGTCCTTTTGTGATTGACTTATTTCACTCAGAATAATGTCCTCCAAATTCATCCATGTTGTGAGATGTTTTGTGGATTCGCCATTATTTTTTATTGTTGCATAGTATTCCACTGTGTGTATGTACGACAGTTTGTTAATTCATTCATCTGTTGATGGGCACTTAGTTCCTTTCCATCTTTTTGCTATTGTGAATAAAGCTGCAATGAACATGGGTGTGCACATGTCTATTTGTGTTACAGCTCTTATTTCTTCAGGGTATATACCTAGCAGTGGGATTGCTGGATCATACAGTATTACTATTTCCAGCTTTTTAAGGAAGTGCCATACCATTTTCCATAGTGGTTGTACCATTATATATTTCACCAGCAGTGTTCCAATCTCCCCACAACCTCGACAAAATTTATTATTTTCTGTTTTTTTTTATTAGAGTCATTACTGTTGGGGTGGGTGGTATCTCACTGTAGTTTTGATTTACATCTCTCTAATGGCTAATGAGAAGGACCCTGGTGGAACAGTGGTTAAGCACTTGGCTGCTAAATGAACGTTCAGTAGTTTGAACCCACCAGCCGCTCCGCAGGAGAAAGATGTGGCGGTTTGCTTCTATAAAGATTTACAGCCTTGGAAACCCTGTGTGGTAATTCTACTCTGTCTTGTACGGTTGCTATGATTTGGAATTGACTCGATAGCAGTGAGTTTGGTTTTGTTTTTGGTGGAATGGCTAATGATCATAAGCATTTCTTCACGTGTTTGTTAGCTACCTGAATATCTTCTCTGGTGAAGTGTCTGTTAATGTCCCTTGCTCATTTGTTAATTAAATTGTCTTTTTTGTTGTTGAGATGTTGAAGTTTTCTATAAATTTTAGAGATTAGACACTTGTTAGATATGTCATAGCCAATTTTTTCCCCCAGTCTGTAGGTTCTCTTTTTCTTCATTCAGAGAAGTCTTTTAATGAGCATAACTGATTAATTTTTAGGAGGTCCCATTTATCTAATTCATCTTCTGCTGTGTGTACATTTTTAGTTATGTCTGGTATTCTACTTATGCCATATATTAGGACCACTAGAACTGTCCCTATTTTTATTTCCATGATCTTTATAGTTTGAGGTTTTATCTTTGGTCTTTGATTTGTTTTGAGATAGTTTTTATATATAATGTGAGGTATCGGGTCCTGTTTCATTTTTCTACGGGTAGACATCCAGTTTTGCCAGCGCTATTTTTTTAAAGAGACTGTCTTTTCCCCCATTTCATGGACTTTGACACTTTGTCAAAGATCAGCTGTCCATAGGAGGATGGATTTATGTTTGGGTTCTCAATTCTGTTCTATCGGTCAATGTGTCTGTCGTTGTACTAGTATTAGAGTGTTTTGACTACTGTGGTCATATAGTTGTTTCAGTGATCAGATAGTGTGAGGCCTCCTGCTTTGTTCTTCTTCCTCAATAATGCTTTATTTATCCAGGACTTTTTCCTTTCCATATAAAGTTGGTAATAAGATTTTCAATCTGTTTAAAGAATGCTCTTGGAATTTGGGTCAGGATTGCATTATATCTATAAGTCGCTTTGGGTACTATTGACATTTTTACAATGTGAAGTCTTCCTACCCATGAGCATGACATATTTTTCCATTTATGTAGTTCTGTTTTGGTTTCTTGCAGTACTATTTTGTAGTTTTCTTTGAACAGGTGGGGTTTTTTGTGCTTTAAGTGAAAGTTTACAATTCAAGTTAGTGTCTTATAAAAAAATTTATACACACAGTGTTATGTGACCCTAATTGCTCTCCCTATACTGTGACAACACGCTCGTCCTTTCCACCCTGGATTTCCCGTGTCCATTCAACCAGCTCCTGACCCTCTCTGCCTTTTCCTCTCACCTCCAGATAGGAGCTGCCCATTTAGTCTCACGTATCTACTTGAGCTAAGAAGCACACTCTTCACAAGTATCATTTTATATCCCATAGTCCAGTCTAATCTTTGTCTGAAGAGTTGGCCTCGGGAATGGTTTCTGTTTTGGGCTAACAGAGATTCTGGGGGCCGTGTCTTCCGGGGTCCCTCCAGTCTCAGTCATACCATTAAGTCTGGTCTTTTTATTAGAATTTGAGTTCTGCACCCCACTTTTCTCCTGCTCCATCAGGGACTCTCTGGTGTGTTCCCTGTCAGGACAGTCATTGGTGGTGGCCAGGCACCATCTAGTTCTTCTGGTCTTGGTCTGATGAAGTCTCTGGTTTATGTGGCCCTTTCTGTCACTTGGGCTAATGCTTTCCTTCTGTCTTTGGTGTTCTTCATTCTCCTTCACTCCAGGTGGGTTGGGACCAATTGATGCATCTTAGATGGTCACTGGCTAGCTTTTAAGATCCCAGATGCCACTCACCAAAGTGGGATGCAGAACATTTCCTTAATAAACTTTGTTATACCAATTGACCTAGATGTCCCCTGAAATCATGGTCCCCAGACTCCCATCCCTGCTACTCTGTCCCTTGAAGTGTTTGGTTGTAATCAGGAAACTTCTTAGCTTTTGTTTAGTCCAGTTGTGCTGACTTCCCCCGTAGTGTGTGTTGGCCTTCCCTTCACCGAAGATAATTCTTGTCTACTATCTATTTAGTGAATACCCCTCTCCCTCCCTCCCCACATTCGTGACCATCAAAGAATGTTTTCTTCTGTGTTTAAACTTTTTCTTGAGTTCTTATAATAGTGGTCTTATACAATATTTGCCCTTTTGCGACTGACTAAATTCACTCAGCATAATGCCATCCAAATTCCTCCATGTTATGTTTCACAGATTCATCATTGTTCTTTGTCGTTGGGTAGTATTCCATCGTGTGAATATACCACAATTCATTTATCCATTTGTCCGTTGACGGGCACCTAGGTTGTTTCCATCTTTTTGCTATTGTGAACAGTGCTGCAATGAACATAGGTGTGCATATATCTACTCGTGTGGCAGCTCTTACTTCTCTAGGATATATTCCAAGGAGCAGGATAGCTGGATCGTACGGTACTTCTATTGCTAGCTTTTTAAGGAAGCCTCAAATCGATATCCAGAGTGGTTGTACAATTTTACATTCCCATCAACAGTGTATAAGTGTTCTAGTCTCTCCACAAGGTCTCCAGCATTTATTGTTTTGGGCTTTTTGGATTAATGCTAGCCTTGTTGGGGTGAGATGATATCTCAGTGTAGTTTTGATTTGCATTTCTGTAATGGCTAATGATCCTGAGCATTTCCTTATGTTTCTGTTAGCTGCCTGAATGTCTTCTTTGGTGAAGTGCCTGTTCATATCCTTTGCCCATGTTTTAATTGGGTTATTTGTCTTTTTGTTGTTGAGGTTTTGCAGTATCTTGTAGATTTTAGAGATTAGACACTGATCGGATTTGTCGTGGCCAAAAATTTTTTCCCAGTCTGTAAGTTGTCTTTTGACTCTTGTGATGAAGTCTTTTAATGAGCATAAGTGTTTGAGTTTTAGGAGCTACCAGTTATCTAGTTTCTCTTCTGGTGTTTGTGCATTGTTAGTAATGTTTTGTATTATGTTTATGCCATGTATTAAGGCTCCTAGCATTGTCCGTATTTTTTCTTCCATGGTCTTTATCGTTTTAGATTTTATATTTAGGTCTTTGATCCATTTTTAGTTAGTTTTTGTGCATGGTGTGAGGTATGGGTCTTGTTTCAGTTTTTTTGCAGATGTATATCCAGTTATGCCAGTACTCT
>NW_004444000.1:7797889-7834748 GCF_000243295.1 Trichechus manatus latirostris | reverse complement strand
CCTTGTCTGGTTCCCGTTCTCAAGGGGAATGCTTTCAAAGTCTCTCCATTTAGGATGATGTTGGCTGTTGGCTTTGTATAAATGCCCTTAATTATGTTGAGGAATTTCTCTTCTATTCCTAGTTTGCTGAGAGTCTTTATCATGAATGTACGTTGGACTTTGTCAAATGCCTTTTTTGCATCAGTTGATAAGATCATGTGGTTCTTGTCTTTTGTTTTATTAATGTGCTGGATTACACTGATTGTTTTTCTAATGTTGAACCATCCTTGTATACCTGGTATAAATCCCACTTGATCATGGTGAATTATTTTCTTGATATGTTGTTGAATTCTATTGGCTAGAATTTTGTTGAGGATTTTTGCATCAATGTTCCTGAGGGATATTGGTCTGTAATTTTCCTTTTCAGTGGTGTCTTCACCTGGTTTTGTTATCAGAGTTATGCTGGCTTCACAGAATGAGTTTGGGAGTATTCCATCCTTTTCTATGCTCTGAAATACCTTTAGTAGTAGTGGTGTTAGTAGTAGTTTGGTAGAATTCTCCAGTAAAACCGTCAGGGCCAGGGTTTTTTTGGGGTGGGGAAGTTTTTTAATTAATTTCCTTTTCAATCTCTTCTTTTGTTATAGGTTTATTTAGTTTTTCTACCTCTGTTTATGTGAGTTTAGTTAGGAAGTGTGTTTCTAGAAATTTGTCCATTTCCTCTAGGTTTTCAAATTTTTAGAGTGCAATGTTTCATAGCATTCTGATTCTTTTAATTTCAGTTGGGTCTGTTGTGAAATCGCCCATCTCATTTCTTATTTGGGTTATTTGCTTCCTCTTCTGTTTTTCTTTTGTCAGTTTGGCAAATGCTTTATCGATTTTGTTGATCTTTTCCAAGAACCATCTCTTGGTCTTGTTAATTCTTTCAATTGTTTTTCTATTCTCTTATTTCATTTAATTCTGCCCTAATTCTTATTATTTCCTTTCTTCTAGCACCTGAGGGCTTCTTTTGCCGCTCTCTTTCTACTTGCTTGAGCTGTAAGGTTAACATTTTGATTTCGGCCCTTTCTTCTTTTTGGATGTGCATATTGCTATAAATTGACCTCTGAGCACTGCTTTTGCTGTGTTTCAAAGGTTCTGGTTGGATGTATTTTCATTCTCATTTGAGTCTGTGAATTTCTTTACTCCATCTTTAATTTCTTCTATAACCCAGTAGTTTTTGAGCAAGGTGTTGTTCAATTTCCATGTGTTTGACTTTTTTTCCTTGCTTTTTCTGTTATTGATTTCTACTTTTATGGTTTTATGTTCAGAAAAGATGTTTTGGATTCTGTTAAGGCTTGCTTTATGGCCTAATATGTGGTCTCTTCTGGAGAATGTTCCATGTGTGTTGGAAAAGAAAGTATACTTGGCTGTTGTTCAGTGGAGTGTTCTGTACATGTCTATGAGATCAAGTTGGTCGATTGTGGCATTTAGATCTTCCGTGTCTTTATCGAGCTTCTTTCTGGATGTTCTGTCCTTTACCAAAAGTGGTGTGTTGAAGTGTCCTACTATTATTGTGGAGCTTTCTATCTCTCTTTTCAATGCTGTTAGAGTTTGTTTTATGTATTTTAGAGTCCTGTCATTGGGTGTGTAAATATTTATTATGGTTAAGTCCTCCTGGTGTAGTGACCCTTTAATCATTATATAATGTCCTTCCTTATCCTTTGTGGTGGATTTTACTTTCAAGTCTATTTTGTCAGAGATTAATATTGCCATTCCTGCTCTTTTTGATTAATGTTTGCTTAATATATATATTTTTTCATTCTTTGAGTTTTAGTTTATTTGTGTCTTTAAGTCTAAGGTGTGTCCTTTGTAGACAGCATACAGATGGATCATGTCTTTTTATCCATTCTACCAGTCTCTGTGTCTTTATTGGTGCATTTAGTCCCTTTACATTCAGCGTAATTATTGATAGGTATGAGTTTAGTGCTGTCATTTTGATGTCTTTTTGTGTGTGTTGTTGACAGTTCTTTTGTTCCACTTAGTTCTCTGTGCTGAGTTGGTTTTCTTTATGTATTTTCAGCTTTATCTTTGTTGTTGATTTTGTATTTGCTGAGTCTTTATGTTTTTCTTGTTCTTTGTTTTGATGTGTAGGATTGTTAGCTTTCTTTGTGGTTATCTTGTATAGGATTTTTATGTCCCTAGTTAGATTTATTCCTAAGTATTTTATCTTTTGGGGGCTATTGTAAAGGTATTGTTTTCCTGGCTTCCTTTATCAAGGTTCTCTTTTTTGGTGTAAAGGAATCCAACTGATTTTTGTATGTTGATCATGTATCCTGTCACTATGTGAATCATTCTGTTAGTTTCAATAACTTTCTTGTGGAATCTTTCAGATTTTCTGTGTATAGGATCCAATCATCTGTTCATAGGGATAGTTCTACTTCTTCCTTACCAATCTGAATGCCCTTTATTTCCTTTTATTGCCTTATTGCTCTAGCTAGGACTTCCAGTACAATATTAAGAGTGATGATAAAGTGCAGCTTTATTGGGTTCCCATTCTCAAGGGGAGTGCTTTCACTCTCCACTGAGAATAATGCTGACTGCTGGTTTTGTATGTATATCCTTCATTATGTTGAGGAATTTACCTTGTATTCCTATTTTGCTGAGAGTTTTTTCTTTTTTTAAATCAGGAATGGGTATTGGACCTTTTCTGTTGATTGAGATGATCATATGATTCTTTTCTTTTGTTCTATTTACATAGTGGATTACATTGATCAATTTTCTAATGATGAACCATCCTTATATTCCTGGTATGAATCCCACTTGGGCATGATACATTATATTTTTTGATATACTGTTGAATTCTATTGGCTAGAAGTTTGTTGAGAATTTCTGTGTCTATGTTTATGAGGGATAGTAGTCTGTAATTTTCTTTTTGTGTGGTGTCTTTGCCTGGCTTTGGTATCAGGGTTATGCTGGCTTCATAGAATGAATTCGGGAATATTCCTTCCTTTTCTATGCTCTGAAATAGTTTGAGTAGAATTGGTATTAACTCTTCTCTGAATGTTTGGTAGACTTCTTCAGTGAAGCCATCTGGGCCAGCGTTTTTTTTGTTTGTTTGTTTGTTTTTTGCTGGGAGTTTTTTTTTTTTTTTTTAAATCTCTTCTTTTGTTATGAGTCTGTTCAGATTTTCTGTCTCAGTCTGTGTTAGTTTAAGTAGGTAGTGTGTTTCTAGAAATTTGTCCATTTCCTCTAGGTTCTCAAATTTATTGTAGTATGATTTTCATAATATTCTGTTTTGATCCTTTTTATTTCAGTTGGTTTTGTTGTAATGTCACCCATCTCATTTCTTATTTGAGTTATGTGCTTCTTCTCCTGCTTTTCTTTTGTCAGTTTGGCCAGTGGTTTGCCACTTTTATTGACCCTTTCAATAAACCAACTTCTGGTCTTGTTAATTCTTTCTACTGTTTTTCTCTTCTGTTTCACTTATTTCTGCTCTAACCTTTATTATTGCCTTTCTTCTGGTAGCTGTGAACTTCTTTTGCTGCTCTCTTTCTATTTGTTTGAGTTGTAGGGTTAATATTTGATTTTGGCCCTTTCTTCTTTTTTGGTGTGTGCGTTTATTGCTATAAATTTTACTCTGAGCACTGTTTTTGCTGTGTCCCAAAGATTTTGGTATGTTGAGTTTTCATTCTCGTTCGATTGTAGGAATTTTTTTTAATTTCATCTTTGATTTCTTCTATAACCCAGTGGCTTTTAAGCCAGGTGTTATTTAGTTGCCACGTATCTGATTTTTTTCCTTGCTCTTCTTGTTATTGATTTTTACTTTTATAGCATTGGTATCAGAGAAAATACTTTGTGTTATATCAATGTTTTGGATTTAATTGAGGCTTGTTTTGTGGCCTAAAGTGTGGTGTATTCTGGAGAATAATCCATGTGCATTGGAAAGGAATGTATACTTTGCTGATGATGGGTAGAGTGTTCTGTCTATGTCTATGAGGTCAAGTTGGTTGATTGTGGCATTTAGATCTTCTGTATCTTTGTGAAACCCTGGTGGCATAGCAGTTAAGAGTTCAGCTGCTAACTAAAAGATTGGCAGTTGGAATCCACCAGGCACTCCTTGGACACCCTATGAGGCAGTTCTACTCTGTCCTCTAGGGTTGCTATGATTTGGAATTGACTCAACAGCAACGGGTTTGGTTTGGTTTTTTTTTAGTATCTTTCTTGAGTTTCTTTCTAGTTTTCTGTCCTTCACTGAAAGTGGTGTCTCTGACTATTGTCGTGGAACCGTCTATTTCTCTTTTAAATCCTGTTAGTTTGTTTTATGTATTTTGGAGCCCTGTCATTGGGTATAAATATATGTATTATGGTTATGTCCTCTGGGTAGATTATCCCTTTAATCATTATATAATGTCCTTCCTTATCTTTTATGGTGGGTTTTACCTTAAAGTCTATTTTATCAGAGACTAATATTGCCACTCCTGCTCTTTTTTGGTTATTGTTTGCTTGATATATTTTTTTCATCCTTTGAGTTTTAGTTTATTTATGTCTTTTTGTGTCTAAGGTGTGTCTCCTCCAGACAGCATACTGATGGGTCATGTTTTTTTAATTCATTCTGTCACTCTCTGTCTCTTTACTGGTGCATTTAAGCCACTTACATTCAGTGTGATTATCAATAGGTGTTAGTTTACTGCTGTCATTTTGTTATGTTTTTGTGTGTGTGCTGGTAGTTGACAGTTTCTTTGTTCTGCTTTATTTTCTGTGCTGACTTGTTTTTGTTTGTGGATTTTCTTTTCATTTCTTTCATTGTTGTGGATTTTATGCTTACTGAGTCTTTGTGTGTTTCTTCTTTTTATTTTAATGAGTAGGTTCATTAACTTTCTTTGTGGTTACCTTGAAATTTACCTTTTTCTTCCTAAGTTTCCTAAGTTTAAGGCAGTCTTTTATTTCTTAATTTCACCTTAACTTCCTCTGCACATGAAAGCTCTATAACTACACTTTTATTCTTCCTTTTTGTTTTGACGTTGTCATTATTTACAGATTGACATCTCTGGTTCCCTGTTTTCAGTCTTTTAGCTTTGTTTTATGTTTGAGAATTCTTCTTCTGGGTTGGTATCTGACTGATGCCGTCCTGTGTCCTGATCTAAGGTTGTTGTCTGATGCTGTTTGTTCTCTGTCTGAAGGACTTGCTTTAATATTTCTTGTAAGGTTGGTCTGGTTTTTATAAATTCTCTTAATTTCTGTTTATCTGGCATTGTCCTAATTTCACCGTCGTATTTGAGAGACAATTTTGCTGGATATATAATTCTTGGTTGGCAATTTTTTCTTTCAAGGTTTTATATATGTCATCCCATTGCCTTCTTGCCTCCATGGTTTTTGTCAGGTAATGTAGGTGACTTTTAGTTTTCCTCTCAGGATTCTTTCTTTGTCTTTAGTTTTAGCAAGTTTGATTATGATATGTCTTGGTGACTTTCTTTTGGGCCCTATCCTGTATGGGGTTAGTTGAGCTTCTTGGATGGATATCTTCTCATCTTTCATGATATTAGGGAAGTTTTCTGAAGGCAAATCTTTGACAATTCTGTTTTTTGTTTGCTTTTTTTTTTTTTTTTGCATCCTCCTGTCCTGGAATTTCAATCATGTAAATTTTTCCCAGACAGAGGTCGTTTTAAAATGTTATTTAAATATATAATTTTGTCACAATATATGGTTCATAGTAGTAATAACCAAGCATTTATTATCATTATTAATTTTTTTACAGAAAAATCTCAAAACTTTTATTATAAACATACCACAGGAAAAAGAGTCATTGTTTATTATTATGGTCAATCTTCACTATTTACAAACACATAAATAAAGTTTTATGAAAAATACAGACTAACTTATGATTTGGGGAATTCCTGGGTATTCCAATTCCTTGTTTTTGAATCACAAAAATTAATCTCTGTTGGGAACGTGGAAGCAATGGCCTGTATTAAGGCAGCTGCAGTGAAAATGAGGAAGAAAGGAATGTAAAGGTATTTAAGATGTTGAATCATCAGAATTTAATAGCTCATTAGGTGTGAGAGAAAAAGGAATTTAGAATGACTTCTAAGAGTCTGGTTTTTTTGACCTGGTTGATGAAGGTTTAATGAAGAAAAGCAGTGTGGGGTGGTGAGGGGCCTTAATGAGCTTAGTTGAAATGGTAAGAACATGCAGGGTTTAAGGAAACTGAGTCATTCAGCTGGGGATGTCCTCTGGTGTCTGGAGATGGAGGCTTGAGACTCATCAGTGAATAGATGAACGTTAGAATCATGAGCATGTCAGTATTTGTTTTCAGCTATTTCATACTTGTTTAACATGTCAAAAATATAACAGAAGAAATGGGTCTATATGGGATAACTACTTTACAGCCTTCTCAACCTTACTCATTATCTTAGTCATTGTGGCAAAGAAAATGAGACAGCTGGTTATGGATTTTAACCTCTAGAACTTCCAGAGTTATAGATTTACATACTTCAAAAGGTAAAGGAAAAATACCCTTTGGTTTTACTTCAAAATGAAATAAAAATTTTATTGGGAGAAGGGGGAGAAAACATCCCTTTCTCTTCCTTTTCCTTTAATTACAACAGTACTTACACAAATGTAGAGAAAAAACTTATGAAAATAAATTAAATCAACTAAGAAAAGAATACAGGGTAGAATAAGAGAAGAAAGCCCAGCAGAACCACTGCATTACATTAATACAAATGGTAATGTTGCATGTCACGAGCACCTCATTCTAATTATTTTTTAAAAGTTAAACATCTGTGACTATGTGCTGATTTGTATGCTATAGAGCTTAGAGTGTAAAGCAAAGGTTCCAGACAAACTGATGTTTGAATTCTGACTCCACTGCTTGCTAGCTACGTGACCTTAGATGAGCTATGTAATCCCTCAAAACTTCAGTTTCTATATATGTACAACGAGTCATCCTTGACTTCTCCCATTCTCTAACCCCTTGCCAATCATACACTAAGCATTTCTTGTATCTACTAATTTTTCTTCAGTCCCACTGTCAGTATCCAGGTCCAGGCTACTGACATCTCTTGTATGGACCAGTACAACAGCGTCCTAGTTGGTCTCCCCATATCCAGTCTTGCTCCTCTGAAATCATTTATCCGTCCTATGGCCAGAATGATCACTTGAAATTGTAACCCTGATCACATCACTCTACCAGTTAAAAACCATTGTCAAAACTCTGAGCTCATTTTGACCTCTGGGTCTTGGTACAAGACAATCTCCCTCTTCCCCTACCCCATGCACTTTCACCAGCTAACCCCTCTTCATCCTTCAATCCTCAGATTAGATGTCACTTCCTCAAGAGGTCTTCCTTACCCTACCCCCAATTCTGGGTTAGATTCCCTTCGTAGGTGTTCTTATAACACAATGTACTTCTTGCTTCATGTCACACACCACACTGTAGCATAATTGGCTTTTTATTTGTCCATATCCCCAACCAACTGTAAGCACCTGAAGAGCAGGCAACATGTATTTTGTTCACTCTTGCATCCCCCGCCACTTAGCACAGTGCTTGGGATAAAGTAAGTGTTCAAAAATATTTGAATGAATAAATAAATAAATCAAACTTCCAATTTTCTGTGTTTCCAACCTTGATGTGGTCTTTCACCCAGCCTTACTTCCTGTTTGCTGTGTCTGTTTCACTCCAGGTACTGATCACATGGTGCTGAATCCAGATTTCTAGTTGTTCCCATATTTGATAGCTTGGTGGTAATATTATAGATCCTGGACAATTTCTATGGCCTGAGCCTTTATCATCGATGACCTTAGACAAAGCAATGTCTCAGGCAGAATTATGCAGTAGCATCATGGTACCATCTATGTAAATATAATAAATACTTAATATTAAATAATTTTATAGATTTTATATATAGATTTTATACATTATATGTAATATTATACAACTTATATAATAAAATACATAATTATATAAATATGATGAATATTTGATAAATATTCATTAATTGATTATTTTATAATTAATTTATTAATGTCAATATTTCTTTCTTTCATATGACCAATCTTTGGTTATGTTGCTGTTGAAGTAGTTGTGGCCCTCTGGTAGTTTATTTTCATTTATGATTTACTCATCCTGTTTTTCCGTTGTTTTTTTACTGTATTAGTCAAGTTTCTGTCAGAAAAACAGAAACCACTTTATGTATCCAGCAGTAAGTGTTCTAAGATAGGAAATTAAAGCTTGTACAACCATTGGAAAGGCTGGGGAAGTAAAGGTCAGGGAGCCATTGTAATGCCTTCAGCCTGCAGCACTGAAGCATGTGATTTCGAGAGCTCAGTGGGAGACACTGCAACGTGTGTGAGTCTCTAAGATGCACCCACCAACTCTCTCAGCCTGGAGCACAATGTAGGCAATTCTCAAAAAGTTTCCAGGCATCTGCCTACAACTGCGTCTGGAGAATAATGATCTGTCCACCCTTCCTCCTTTCTCCCATGACTGCCTCTCACTGGAAGTTCTATTCCAAAACCATACAGAGAAGAGGATTCTGGGAAATGTAGCTAATGACTTCTCTTCTCAAAGCTGGGTGACATTAGAAGGGGGGCCACAGTCACATTCCGTTTACAACAGGTATCCAACAGACTGTCTTAGGATCACTGAACACAGTTCATTAATGACTGTGATGAAATTGAATGCTTAATAGATAGTTTGTTGGTTCACTGGCCACCCATGGCCATTGTGAAATCACAGAAATTAAATGGTAATGCATATCCAGTATAGTCCATACTATGAGTGTTATGACTGACACTGAGCTGTTTGTATTAGTTTTTTATGACTGTTAAGTGAATAGGTGAGTCATATCTTTGTGTCCTACACATAACCCATTAAAAGCAACAAGCCTCTACAGACCTGGGGAAAAAACAGGGCAGTCTTGCACTCTTAGAAGATTTCATTCCTGGCAAAGTCTCTCTAAGTCAAAATGATGTCAGCTGAATCAGATTTTCCAGTAGAAACTATGCCACATGCATTACCACCAGCCTAATGACCAACTTTTTCTAGCAAATGAACACAAATCTCACAATTAACTAAATGCAACTTGTATATCTGTATGCAAGTCAATACAAGGCTGTACAAAATGTACAAATATCAAACAGGGCAACATAGAAGCTAAACCACTTGTGTATAATAGTCAATTAAACTGTGATTGTCTTTTAATTATTTTTATTATATTTATCATGATGAATAGAAAGGGAATCTTTGGGTAGAGTCTGATAGGAATCTTTGAATAGAACTTTGAGGAAACTTAAGAGTTTTTTATGATGTTTTGAGAAATAAATCCAGGGACGTATGCTTCTGCCACAAGTTGTTAGTGTAAATCTGCTTGTAGCCAGAGAAATGTACAAAACAACAAATAACTGGTCATTTGGCATTTGAATTCTGTGTTTTCCTCTGAACTGCTACACCTAGAGCACTAGTCAATACCTTATACCCTGATCTTATGCTAGGTATACGTTTTAAAAAACATATTTGCTTTTAAGATGCATAACCTAACCTTTACTTGCACTGAAATTTTCATCATTTTATCACCTATTCCATTATTCCAGAGCATCAAGGACTCTCAGTTTCTGGCCTGAATAGTTGCCGGACTCACAAATATACATCATTTGGCTGGTCCTGAATCCAGAAGTAATTATTCAAATGGAAAAATGTACTTTCCTTTAAAAATAAACAAGCAAAAAACTTTAAAAGAGTGAATAGTAAGAATATAATGTCCAGAAATTTCTTCCTTTCCCAATAAGTATACTGGAACATAGAGATCTAAATTTTTACTGTTCTTCAAAAGTGGTCACCTTGCTCTAAACATTTCTGAAGTTCTACTTTGTAAATTGTCTTCAGCATGGGTTTAATCAAGGTAATCAATCTGACTCACTTTATGTTTACAAGACAATTTTCATTTGTCTGCAGCCCTTCTTTCTTTCCTCTTTCTCTCTGTCCTTCCCTTCACCTTATCTGTTAAAATCTAGTTTTATCTTCTGCCCTGCATCCTGTATGCTACAGCAAAACAGGAGGGATTCTGAAGTACTCAGAGCCAGACTGGGGCTACCCTGGATAGAAGAAGGGAGGTTAGACAGAGCACATCAGGAAGACAGACCCAAGGCCAGGCACTAACAGGGCACTGTACCAAAAAACATGAGAATTTCTAACTAGGTAAATTTTACAAACATCTGGTAACTTCAGTGTTCTCATCTGTGAACTGGGTAGGTTGGAGTAGTTATCTCTTCTTCCTGTTCTAACATTCTATTGCTATATGAGGTAGATTGTCTGCTTGCTGAAAGAATCCAGTAGGTATAATTTACTAAGCCACTAAAATGAAACTATGTACTAGAGGTCAGTGCAAATTTAGGTAGAGAGTACAAATTTAACACATCCATTTGGATTCTATACCAGATGCAAAAGGTGAAGATAATGGCTCTGGTTAGATAAATCTTGGGAAGGGCTCCTGGAAGAAGTGGGATTTCCAGAGACATCTGAGTAAGAAGAGAAACAGAGTCAGCTTAGCAGCTTCTCAACTCAATGGCCAAGTACTTTAAGGCTCTGGAAAGTGCTAGTCCTCACTAGGTGAACTTTTCCAACCTGCCTTCAACATCATCCCTGCACCCTCTCTTCTCCTCCCCTGTTGCCATGTTTCTCCCCATTTCATTCAAAGACTTCCTGGAATTGCCTTCAGCATGGCACCTTTCCTAACCAACTGGCAGGGAGATAGTGACATTTCCAGGTGGGAGCACTTCTCGTATCTAAACCATAGCCGCATGCCCCATCCCAACCACATCGAAAGCCCCTGACCTAAGGCCTGGACATAACATCACTATTTGACTCAATTCTCTTGAAATTTTCCAGGATTTGTTTCCCTAATATGAGTTTGTGCTGCTTAACTTACATTATAAACTCTTAAAGGAAATGCCTCACATCTGTTTATCACATCTAACTTGGTTTTGAATCCGTGCAAGTTCTCTTTGGATCAACTGTTGAAGGAAAAATATGGCCTCAAGCTTAACAAAAGTTGATCACAGATCATAGCACCTTCCAGAATTACGGTTGTCAAGATGATCTTTACAGACCTCCCTGCTCTAACACTCTATAAATATGGGGTGGGAACAGGATGGTGGAGCCCCACTGCCCAGCACAGCAGTCCAGGTTGTGCTGGGTGGTCCTCCATTTGAGCTACTCTCCTTCTCTTCTTCATTTTCTTCCTTCCAAGAAAGGAAATGTCCACGTGTGTTGGGTGTTCCTACCTAGATTTGGTTGTGCTCTAGAGGTTCTTTAGGAAGGGATGGATCTTTCCTAAAGATGCTAAGATGCTGAGGTCGCTTACCAACTTGCTTGCAAGTAGAGAAGAGGCCAATGGAAGGGTCCGTACTTTTCAACTGGAGAACATGAGGCCAAAGAGGTACAAAAGAACTCACTCTAGATTTAGAGTAAATATGTGGGAGAGATGAAAATAATTGGAGTAATAGCCTCCATCACCCAGTCTTCTGGGGATGGATGGATGGATGGATAGATAGAGCTAGCAAAGTCTGAAGCCTTCGTCATCTAGGCTAACCCTTTCATTTTATATGAAACCGAAATCCAGAAAGAAGTAATGGCTTGCTCTCTTGTGCTATTGGAAGTCTCACTGTTTGGATTCAGTCTGATTCTTTGTCCTTCTACTAAGGATATATATGAGTTAATTCTAAAACAAGAGCATTCCTTCCAGGATTCTAAGAAACCAAGGAACACTGGCAGGGTTGATATTACCTCCCCTGCACATATCTGCATAACCTCATCCACAAAGTTCCAAAAAATTAAGTAATCAAATAAACAAGTAAGTTTCAGCTAAATAAATAGTCACAAAGTATGTATTTTAAATTCTCAAGCTAATGGGGTCATAGAATAAGCTAGAAGGAGGAAACTAAATAAATACTATAAAATACAACAGGCATACTTGACTAGCAATAAAAAAGAAGGAAAATCCTAGACTTCATGCTCATAAAATACAGATGAATGTCTTACTGATGTAAACAAAGTATATATATTTTTTCATTAATCATGCTTTCATGTTTGTTTCATTTCTAGTCATCATTTCCAATCATCTGATCAGATCATTCTTATAAGCTCAGCTGTGAGACAAATTCCCTAGCCTCTACTTCCAATATTGGTGCCCTGAAGATCCTCTTATCGAAAAATTCAGGAGCTGCCACTGTAAGAGAAACATGCAGTATACTCCAGTATTCCAGGAAGTTTGGCAAGGGCCATAATCATTGGACAGACAGTCTGAAAAGAGATTGTAGAAACTCAGATATTTGTGCTGTTAGGGCCAGGCTATGAAAAATCTCAAGTTTTCTCCTCCTTATATCATGAAATAACACAACCCCTATACCCTAAATCTTGGTGACAGACAGCAAAGTGAACTCAAGATTTCTGACTTGAAGAAGGCTTGTAGCTTCAGCTGACTGACCCAACGACATAGATACAGAAATGTTTTCTCCCTCCTACCTCTTAAGAGGGCACGTTGCCAACTGGAAATTGTACTTGGGAACTAGGCAGAGAGCGAAACAAGGCCTACTCACATTGTTTACAAGCACTATAGAACTTCAACCATTCCCTAGTGATTTACACTCTTTCATACCTTCTTGGGACAGAGGAACCCCATGTAGACAAAGCCCTTCTGGGTTTGTCAGCCCTGTGTCAGTGTTTGCTGAGTCCTCAAGTCAGCAACAAACAGACTCAGCAAGTTGGAACAGTGTGAATACTTTGGCAAAGGGTTTGTTCTCCCCCTCTTGCTATCCATTTTGATGAAACAATTCTAGGGTGAGGTTGGCCCTAGGAATTATTCCTCTGACTCATATTCCCTTTGCTCTTTTCACACACTCGGAATGCAACAACTCTGAGTACCTCATTGCCCTGGGCAGAGAGAGGCCAAGATTGGGGCAAAGCCCTGCTGGGCCCACCCCCTCCCAGGGCTGAGAAGACGAACAGGGAGGTGTTTCTCCCAAGCCCAGTTCTTTCATCACCCCCAATCTATTTGGGGACATCATTGCCACACACCACATGAAAAAGTCTCAAACTGGTTCTGGCTGTCAATAGTGGGAATAGGCCTACTTAAGACCTAGATACAAAGCTGATAGGGGATTAAGTTAAGCAAGGTGGGAGAGAGTTAGTTTGGCATCTGCCCTTCTTGTTGGAAAGAAGAGTAAAGGGCACACTGCACCTTCAAAAATTTGGGATAACCTGGGAGACCCAGATCCTGACCTGGAGAAACACTTGGAATGTTTAGGGGCATCTTGTTCCATCCTTCATCTTTGACAATCTGATTCAGCAAATTTTACTCTGTTAGCATTAGCGGTGCAAAGACGATTAAGATGTAGACCCTACCTTCAAGAAACTCGCAATTTAGTAGGGAAGGCAGACACATAAATAGAAGCGTCAATATAATTTGGTAAGTGTTAAGGCAGAGATATATAGCATAAAGTGCTATTTTTCTCTTTGCAAGGGTACAGGTGCTAACACATGCAACACTCTCTTGTACACATGTGCATACACACACACACACACACACACACATGTTCACTGCAGATATAAACTCTGTATCATTAGATATCTCCGTTCATGACTAGAACAGCAGGAATATTTCAGATGGAGCAAGAGACAGCACTGAGTGGGAGATTAACACAAGAGCTGCCTGTTTTCTGCCACTTCCCGCAGGTGCTCTCACTCCTGAAATTTCATAAGCTCTGGCTCACTCAATCTGAAACAAAAAGTGAGTGTCAAAAGCTTGTAAAATACACAGCACACTGCCTCCATGTGGCAGCTCTCCCGTCATCCCAGCTCTGGAGAACAGAAAAGACATGGTCATTAGGAATCCAGGACTCAGGATTCCTGAATTCTCTGTCCAGCTCCTTGGGTGACCTTCTAGGAACATGAACAAGCCTGTGTCTTTCAATACCCTGGGAGTTGTTTGAATAAAATGCACATCTAGCATTTTACTGGAAAGTGAATTTGGAGAGTATTAAGATGATGATGCCAGGTGGCATTCATGCATTAATGTATTCATTTATTATGGGTGCATTTCACAATTATATTTGGATGTTTATTGTATGTTTATATGTTAGTGCAAAAATTATGTAAGTGGAGGACACAAAGATGAATAATATACCTGCCCTCAAGGTGTTTGCCCTCAGTGTGAGAGACCATCATTTAACAAACATTCAAGGAGTAATAACATAAATGCTCTAATAAAAATATATCAGTAGAATTTCTGGCAACAAGGCTGCCTATTCTGACTTTGGCTTTCCCCCTTATTTCGTCTGCATATTGAAATGCTAGACAAAAGGAATAAACCAATAACTCAAACCCAGAGAGAAGAGGAAGTAGGCACTAATATCATAATGGCCCAAGGAGTCTTCTAGGCCTGCATGTAGACTCCAAGGGCTGTGGACTGGTTTTCATGTTTATATGTTGGCACAGATAACTGGCCTTGGACATGCATTAATTTGGAAGTTGTAATTGAATCCTCTTCATAAAGCTCAGTGACTTGAAGGGCTTCACAGTCCATGAAAAAGGAACTAGGAAAACTTCATCCACCAACCTATGGAAGTGGCAAGGAATCTTATCATTCACTTGAGGCTTTGGTGAGGTTAAAAAAAAAAAATAGACTCACTTATGAAAAGTTAAAATTCCAGGTCTGTGCTGATTGAAGGTGTGGGGTATAGATGTATACTGTAGCATAGCACAGGAACCTCAAACCAAGACATTAACATTAAAAATATCCTAAACCATTGAAATTCCTGTGGGTCCAGAAGAAGCAACTGAAAAGTCACTTTGTAAAGGCACTTAACCCAGAGTACATGCTATTCCCCCAGGGGAAAAAATTTCGTGTTGAAGATGAGCTTACAACCAAAATTTACAAACGACATGAGGAGATAAACAACCATGGGTGAGAGAGTATATACAGGTGTTGAGGAGATGCAACAAACAAACTAGCAGGTCAAGAGCTGAAGATAATTATACAATTTGAAAAAGATTATGATATACAGATGTTCAAACTGATTAAAGAGACAAATGAAGGAATAGAAACTACAATGACACTAGAAAAGTAAAAGCAAATTTGGTAAAGAACTACAAAATACTTTTATAAGTGAAAAATATTGTCACTGAAAATTAAAAACTCAATGGACAGGTTAAACAGCAAATTAAATTGGTACAACTACTTAGGAAAAGAGCGCAGCATACACATATGTTATATGTCTTAGTAATTCCATTTCTTGGAACATAAACAAAAGAAACCCAAGACAAATATATAATGATGTTTATAGTAGTGCTGTTCATAATAGCAAAAAGCTGGAAACAACCCAAATGTTTATTCACAGAAGAGTGGATAAATAATCTGTAATATAATCAACAATAACACAATAGAACAATTATAGAGCAGTCAAAACAAATGAATCACAGCTAAATGCAGCAATATGGATGAATCTTCCCAACATGATTGCTAATGAAAAAATAAGTCCCAGAAGACTATTTTCAGCATGGAACCATTTCTATAAAGCTATAAAATTTTATGAAATTAAAAAAATTAAACTAAACAATGTACTTTTTAAGAATACATACATTCCTAAAATATGGTAGTTATATTTTTAGACAGTAAAGAAATAATAAGCACAAGATTCAGATAGTGGTGACCTCGGATAAGAGGAAGCAGTGGGACAGGATGGGAAGGAAGCACACAGATAGATGTAAGTTCTTACTAACTCCCATCCTTTACTTTAAAAATTTTTTTAATTATAACAAAAGAGGGTCATGCATGGACAAATGATGAAAGTATATAATAAACCAAGAATTAACAAGAATCTAATTTTTTGTACCTGAGATTGTAATATCCCTAGCAGATTAGACACAGCTGAAGGTACTGTTAGGGAACTGAAGGATAAATATGACGAAATTACACATACAGAGATAAAGAGATGAAATAGAGATAAAAAAAGAAATAAAGGGATAAAAAATTCAAAAAGCAATTAATATATGGGGAATAGAATGAATAGGTCCAACATACATCTAATAGGCATTTCAGAAGAATAATATAGAGAGAAAGGTAGAGAGGAAATATTCAAGATTATGGCTGAGACCTTTCCAGAATTGAAGAAAGACAAAGAACTTAGACTGAAGAAACACACCAAATTCCAAGCAGAATAAATGAAAGCCAATCAAAATCTAGTCACTTAGTAGTGATCCTGAAGGACATCAAAGATGACAATAAATCTTAAAAGCTAATGTACCAAAAAGAAAAAAAAAGACAACAAGAATAATAAACTTAACAGTTATAGAAGTACTAAGAAAGAAATGATTAATTACCCCCATGATTGTAGGAAGGGGATGAGAAGAAGCATCACAGAGGGCATATATTTTGGGCTGATCACTGAAAGATATAGGAATTTGGGGGGTGGAAAGAAGAAGTATTCCGTGTATAGGTAATGGCATGAACAGAGGCATAGGAGGGGTATCTGATTTGTTCAGGCCGTCCAAGGTATAGCTCTCCTTGGAAGCCTAAGAGCAATGCTGGAATATTGGATAAAATACTGGAATACTAAATTTAAAAGGCCCAAGTTGTTGATGGAAAGTCACTGCCTTTTGTCAAGTATGCTAGTGTGGCATGTGGCACACCCAGGCAGGAAAAAACTTGTCCAGGTACCATCTGTAAGTATTACTGTGTGATCCTTTCAGAGCACTGAAATCCTGATTACAATAAATCGTTTGGGATTGACTTGGGCAAGGTTCAGAATATCTAAAGAGGTTCTTTTACTTGAGGTTATATAAGTACAAAGAAATGGTTAGATGAAAATCACTGAGTCAATACAATTGAGTAAGTTATATATAATATACTATAGTTGGAGCTCTGGTGACAGAGTGGTAAGTTTATCTCTTCAATAAACTTCAAGTAATATAGAAGGCGGGTTTATTATTAATTCTAGTCCCTCCTCGTTAAGGAATTGGTTACACTCAGCCTATTTTGTTTTAGTTTTGTTTTTTTTGTTTTGTTTCAGTGTTGTCAAGACCCTCTTCTTTCTTCTTCTTGGTTCTGCCTCATCTACTAATCCTATTCTGTGTTCTATGATGCTCTGCATTCCACATTAGTCTACACTGGACTGCCATTTCCATATTCTAGGTTTTTGACTAATTGTAGGAAATTATCAGTGTTTCCATCTATAATTTCCTAAGTTTCCAATTTAAGTAAATTGTATTTGTATAGCTCCAGCTTTTGCTGTCCTGTTTTGGAATCACATGCTTATGTGCAATGCTGGAACAAAGGAAATTTGGCCTCCAGTGTACTCCTATTAACCCAGGAATGGCTTCTTTCTTCTTTGATTTTCTAATTGGTGATGGAAGAGTTTCTGTGGAAGGGCCTTGACTCTCAGGGTGAGTACCACCATGAATGGCCCCCTCACTATGTAGGAGTCATTGACCATTCTGACTAATCAGTGAGCTACATCACCATCAGGGAAGCCCCACATTGGGCTTGAGGGCCCATCCCTAACAGATCCCTTCTGCCCAAGGCCATTTCTTCCTCCTCTTCTAACTGAAATTCCTACTGTTTGAGCCAATGTGGGAAAAATCACCTTGCAACTTTCTATTAAAACCTAGTTATATGTTATTTAAACTAGCCTTTTTACAAGTTAGGACTAATAGAAGCTAAAGTTTCACAAACGCTAAGCCCCTTTGAAAGAGAGGAGTCTGAATCAGGGCCCAAGCTGAACAAATCATAAAATTTAAGACTTAAATGGTACCTCAGAAATTACCTAGTTTTAGTTCAATCTTTTTAGTTTACAAATAAAGATACAGAGGCCTAGATAGACAAATGATGTATTATCCTTTTTATCTATTTCTGGATTTGATTTGCTATACTTTGTTAAGAATTTTTGAGTTTATATTCATGAGGAATATTAGTCTAGTTTTCTTTTCTTGTAATGTCTTTGTCTGGTTTGGTATCAGGGTGATTCTGGCCTCATAAAATAAATTAGAAAGTGTTCCCTCTTCCTCTAGTTTCTGAAAATATTTGTACTGAATTGGTGTTATTTCTCCCTTAAATTTTTGTTAGAATTCATATGTAAACTAACCAGGGCTTGGAATTTTCTTTAAAGGAAGGTTTTTGTTTTTTTAACTAAAATTTTTTTTATTGTGGCGAATATATAGGTAACAAAACATTTGCCATTTCAACAATCTTCACATGGACAGTTCAGTGACATTAATTATGTTCATCATGTTGTTCAACCATCATATGGGAAGTTTTTGTTCTGTTTTTTATGGGTTTATTTTTGAACTCTCAATTCTATTCCATTGGTCTATATATCAATCAACATACCAGCACCAGGCTGTGTTGATTACTGTAGCTGTATAGTATATTTTGAAATCAGGAAATGTGAGTCTTCCTACTTTATTCTTCTTTTTCAAGATTGCTTTGGCTATTCTTGGTCTCTTGCTATTTCATACAAATTTGAGAATTAGCTTTTCCATTTCTGCAAAGAAGGCTGTTGAAATTTTTGATGGGGTCTTTATGGGAAGGTTTTTAATTAAAAATTCATTAATTTAATAGTCATAGGGCCATTGAAATTTTCTATTTCTTCTTGCATCATTTTTTGGTAATTTGTGTCTTTCTAGAAATTTTTCCATTTCATTTAGGTTGTCAAATTTACTGGAATAAATTTTTTCATAATATATCCTTATAGTCCTTTCGTTATGTCTAAAATCTGTAATAATGTCCCATACGTCTTTCTCGATATTGGTAATTTGTGCCTTCTCTCTTCTTCTGTTGATCAGTCTAGCTAGAAGTTTTTAATTTTATTCATATTTTCAAAGAAATAGCTTCTGATTTCACTGACATTCTTTATTTCCCATTTCACTAATTTCCACTTTGTATAATTTTCTTTCTGCTATGTACTGTGTGTTTAGTTTGTTCTTTTTCTGACTTTTTAAATGGAAGCTTAGATCATTTTACACCACTCTTTTCTAATAAAGAAAGCATTTGAAAGCTATAATTTCCTCATAGCACTGCTTTCATAACAAATTCTTATATTTTTATTTTCATTTAGTTAAAAAAATTCTAATTTCTTTTGTAAAATCTTCTTTGACCCATGGGTTATTTCGAAGTATATTGTTTGATTTTCAAATATTTGGAAAATTTTCCAACTATCTTTTTGTTATTGAATTCTAATTTAATTGTGTGGTCAAAGATCATGACATCTTAAATATATCAAGAATTGTTTATGGTCCAGCATATAATCAATCTTGACATACATTCCATGTGTACTTGAAAACAATATATACTCTGCCATTGTCACATGTATTGTTTTATAAATATCAACTAAGTCACGTTCAATGCAAGTGTTTTCAGGGCTCCTATATTCTTCATGATTTTCTGTTTCCTTGTTCTATCATTCACTGAGAGAGGAGTGTTGAAATCTCCAACCATAACTGTAGATATTTCTATTTCTCTTTTCAGTTCTGTCAGGTTTTGCTTAATGTACTTTGAAACTCTATCATTAGGTATATAGACAGAATTCTGGTTTTTTTGATGACTTGACCTCAGTTATTATGAAATATTCCTCTCTATCTCTGGTAATATTCCTTGTCCCTAAATCTATTTTGCATGTTATTAATATAACGACTCTAGCACTCTTATAAGTAGTGTTTGCATGGTATATACTTTTCTATCATTTTACTTTTAACTTCTCTTTTTCTTTACATTTAGAGTGCATTTTTTGTAGGCAAGGTCCTGCAGTTGGGACTTGCTATTTTAAAGGTCTGACTTTCATGTGAACTGCTTAACCTTTAGTCGACGGGGCAGCATTGGGAGGAAAGTGCCTCTTTGTCTTAGCATTGACTCATCTTAGCTAGTCTGCACACCAGTGTTCCTAGTGCATAATTTTTTCTGGAGAATTTCTCAACACCTATGATGTCAAGGTACATTAATCCAACCTGCACTAATAACTGATTTATCTTTTCCTGTGGGCACTGGGTCCTAGAAACCCTACAGGACATTGTGGTGGATTTCTCCAGCTGAGCAACATCCTCATGCAGAGTGAAAGACACCAGCCTGGGAATCCCAAAGTTAAGAGAGGTTCTGCTTCTAACCAGATACGGATCTCCTGGCAAGGGGGACATGAACTAAGTGAATTCTGAGAGCCAGCTGATGAAAGTGCTAGAGAGCAACCAGAGTGGCCTATAAATTGTGCTTCATCTGCCCCTTTGCAACCTAAGCTTCCTTTTCCTAATGATTTTGGCTCAGTGGCTTCTGTGACAACAGGTCTGTTCCAGGGTAGTTTGAGGTTGGCAGCAGTACATCATTTGGAATTGGGTGAATTTCTTCTCACCCTGTCCCTGCCCTTGCCCCACCAGAACTGTGCATATACTTATTGGAAACAGTCCTAACAAAGCAAGTCTGGGGTCCTTAGGCAATGAATAGGATCCCTTGGAGAAGTCAAATTACTCAAGAATTTCTAGACCCCCACGCTCCAATATGGTAGCCACTAGCCACATGTGTCTATTGAGCCCTGAATTGCGGCTAGTTCTAATTGAGATGTGCTGTAAGCACAAAATGCACACCACGTTTGTAACACTTGGTATAAAAAAAAATATAAAATATCTAATTAATAATTTTATGTATAGATAACATATTGAACAATATTTTATGTTGGGTTGAATAAAATATAATATTAAAATTAATTTTTTCTGTCTTTTTTAATGAGGCTACTAGAAACAAATTTATTATTATTATATTTTATTGTGTTTTTGGTGAAAGTTTACACAGCAAATTAGAGTCCCATTTAACAATTTCTATACATATTGTTCAGTGACCTTGGTTACATTTTTCACAATGTGTCAACATTCTCATTATTTCCATTCTTGTTGTTCCATTTCCATTAATCTAGCTTCCTTGTCCCCCTCCAGCTTCTCATCTTTGCTTTAGGGTAAATGTTGACCACTTGGTCTCATATAGATGATTTTTTAAAGGAGCACAGTTCTCACAGGTGGTATTGTTTATTTTATGTGCCAGTCTGCTATTCAGCTGAAAGGTGACCTCCGGGTATGGTTTCAGTACATAGTGTAAAGAGTATCTCAGGGCAACAGCCTTGGGGATTCCTTTAGTCTCTATTGGTCTACTAAGTCTGGCCTTTTTTAAGAATTTGAGTTTTGTTCTACATGTTTCTCCCATTCTATCTGGGACCATCTATTGTGTCCCTGCTCAGAACGGTCAGTAGTGGTAGCCAGGCACCATCTAGTTCTTCTGGTCACAGGATAGTTGAGACCATGGTTCTTGTGGGCCATTAGTCCTATGGACTAATTGTTTCTTTCAGTCATTGGTTTCCTTCTTTCTCTTTTGTTCCAGCCAAGATGAGACCGATAGTAATATCTTAGATGGTCGCTTGCAAGCCTTTAAGACCCCAGACACTATTCAACAAACTAGGATGTAGAACATAAACTTTATGAACTATGTTATGCCAATTTATCAAGTTGTCCCAGGAGACTACAGTTTTAAGCCTTCAAATCCAGTACTAATCCCGCAGTTCTAGGAAGTATCTGCAACTGTGCCCCCAAGTGCTTTATTTTATATATATATGTGCAGCATAAAATATATGTATATACATATGTCCACAGATAGGCCTATATGTGCACTGTGTATACACACACATATATCTTCCTATATACACATATATGGTGGCTCAGTGGTTAAACGTTTGGCTGCTAACCAAAAGGTCAGCAGTTCGAATCCACCAGCCACTCCTTGGAAGGAAACCCTATGAGGCAATTCTACTCTGTCCTATAGGGTCACTATGAGTTTGAATCAACTTGACAGATTTTTTTTTTATACACATATATGCATATATATCTACCTATGTAACGACACACATACTTTTTGGTTATTATTGCTGTTGTTTCAAAATTGTATATGTTACAGCATTTACCAAAAACATCCCTTATTCTTGTGTTTGTCTTAGTGTCATCATTTACCTTGGTCAAGTTGAAGCTACTAGAAAATTTTTAATTATGAATGTGGCTTGCTTTATATGTCTATTGGACAATACTGCTCTCCAGAGTATCAAAATTCAGTACCCTTCAGTGATAATAATGAGCCCGTTTATCAATGGAACCACCCTGTAATTAGACATTCATCACTCATTATGTAACTTCACACACCTATTGTTTTTTGCCCTCTCTCTCATTGAGTAAAAAAATTAATCTATCAAGCCATCCATCTTTATGTATTTTTCTCTATTTTGTTTCAGATCACTGGAAATCTTTGGGAAAAACAGTGATAGAGAACACAGCGTGTGTTAGCAAAGAGTGAGCCTGTGGGTAAGTTTGGATTTGTTAGTCATCCCATGACGGGGAAATTTGGCCAGGAGCCAGTTGTTTACCTAGAAAATGAATTGCAACAACACCTGTGTAAATCTATAGCTTCCCCGCCTGTATTTTGCTGAAATTAAAAACACAAAAAAGCACACACACTTCATTGACTACATGATATATCAATGTTATGCAATTTTTCTCCTGGCTGTTTTTCTCTATTATTATTATCATCATTGATGTTGTTTCTCCTTCACTTTCTGTCTCTTGCAAACTTTGTGAACTAAACACGTGTTTCTCTCACACAGCAGGTGCCTAGGAAATAACAGAAAAAGAATTTGTAAAGTGTATTTTTGTCTTGAAGTATTAGGAAAGTTGAGTGTGTGTGTGCACGTGAGCAGGTGCGTGTGTGGGGAGTGGGGGAAGGGTCCTAGGATATGAGAGTAGAAACAACTTCTGAATCTCTGGTAAAGAAGTGTTTGGGACTAGAATAACTTCTGTGTCCAGAAAGAATTCTCAGAAGAGAAGTGTTGACCACCTTTCATTCTCTCCTGGAGCACTGTCTTGGGAGGACATAAGCTCTTTGTGGGGATATCTGACTTCTAATAGCAGGAAATGGCACACAGATAGATGATAGCACCCTTTCTCTTCTATGCCACTATAAGATGTTGTCTACTCTTCCATCACAGACATCCAAGAATAGGGAGGCATGGGCTCCGTAGGGCTGGGAGGAGGGTGAAAGGCTGCGACCTAATACATTTGAGTGTCTCTTGGGGGCAGAGCTAGAAGTTCCACCAAGTCTATGCCTAGAGACAGAAATTATTACCTACTACTGAGAAGCCAAAGAGCTCTGGTGGCACAATGGTTAAGTATTTGGCTGCTAATCAAAATGTCAGTGGTTCAAACACACCAGCCACTCCATGAGAGAAAAGACCTGGCTATCTGCTCCCGTAAAGATTACAGCCTAGGAAACCCTATGGGGCAGTTCTACCTTGTCACATAGGGTCACTATGAGTCAAAATCAACTCAACAGCACACAACAACAACAACACTGAGAAGCCAATTTTAGCTCAGATTTTCACCCAATTTCCTGTTGCAAGAGCTTCCTATCCAGCCTGTCTACCTCCAGGTTAGTCCACATTGAAACACTCTTTACATTGCAGTCAGAGGAATCTTCTAAGATGCAAATCTGATCAATCATGCTTGAAACACTTCCAAAGTTTTCTCCATAATCCTTACGATAAAGTTCAAACCCCTTAACATGTCTGACAAAAATTCACATCTGATTCCTTTCTATTTCTCTAACATCATCCCTCATCACTCTATACTTTCAGCCCCCATGATATAACTTCTTCTCTTACCTTGACATCTTTACTGACATTATTCCTCCATATGTTCAGTTCAATTCTACAGGCATTTATCAAGCACTTATTATGTATCAGGCATTATTTTGAGACTACAAAGATGAAGAGGACAAGGTCCTTGCCATCAAGAAACTTATAAACTTATAATACCCCTGAATACCTAGTCATCTTTGAAGGCTCACCTAAGTGTCACAACAGCCTTATAGGGTTTTCTGGCCTTTTCAAAGCAGAGCTGTGCCCTCTGCTTATTTCTATAGCACATTGAATACTGCTTCCCAAAGTGCCATTCCACCATGAGAAAAGGTGCTATTCCAGAATTAAATCAATGCAATACTTCTTTAATTAAGAATTTAAACCAACACATTGCTTCTTTTATTCAAAAAATAATGTCAGCTGAACTAAAGTGCTTAATGATATTTGTGAGTAACATATACTTTGCAAGCCACAGACCCCAGAAGGAGAGAATAAAGAGAATAGAGAAGAGATAGAATTTTGAATATATAGTTGTTGAGAATTTGGAAACTAAATACAGCTAAGAGTCATAGCTAGTAAGCCAAAACAGAGAATAAAATGAAACCATAAAAAATAATCCATAAGAAGAGAGAAAAATTGAACAAAGAACAAATGTATAAATAGAAAACAAATGGCAACATTATAGATTTAAACCCAACAATAAACACATTAAATGTTAATGGTCTAAACAACTCAATTAGAAGACAGAAATTGTCATATTGGATGAAAAAGGAAGACCCAACTGTATGCTGCCCACAAGAAATACTTTAAATATAAAGACACAAATAGGTCAGAAGTAAATGGGTATCAAAAGATAAACCATACTAACACTAATCAAAAGAATACTGAAGTGGCTATATTAATATCAGACAAAATAGATTTTAAAGCTAAGAATATTACCCAGAATAAATAGGAAAGGACTAATTCATCAAGACAACATAAAATTCTAAATGTCAAAAAAAGAAAAAAAATCCTAAATGTCTATTCCACTAATAGCAGAGTTTCAAAATACATGAAGAAATAATCTACTGAATTGCAAAAAATAAACAAAAAATTCCACAACTATACTTGGAAATTTCAGTAGCCCTCTCTTTGTAATCAATGGAACAAGTAAACAGAAAATCAATAAGAATATAAAAGATTTGAAGAACACTATCAGCCAGGTAGACTTAAATGACATTTATAAAACACACCACCAAACAGCAGAATACAAATTCTTGTCAAGTGCACATGGAACATTTACTGTGATGTTCCATGTTCTGAGCCATAAAAAAGTCTCAATAAATTTGTACTCAAACTGTACAAAGTTTGTCCTCTGACCTCGATCAAATTACAGTCAATAACAGAAAGATATCTGAAAATCTCCAGATATTTGGAAATTGAATAAAAGAACTGTAAACAACACACGGGGTAAAACAAATTAAAAGGGAAATTAGAAAGTATTTTTAAATATATATATATATGAAGAGTTGAATGCAACTAAAGCAGTATTTATAGGGAAATCTATAGCACCAAAATGCTTATATTATAAAGTATAATGCTATGATGCTGGAAGCTACCACTGGTGTTTCAAATACCAGCAGGGTCACCCATAGTGGACAGGTTTCAGCAGAGCTTCCAGACTAAAACAGACTAGGAAGAAAGACCTAGTTATCTACTTCCAAAAATCAGCCAATGAAAACCTGCGGATAACAACAGAACATTGTCTCATATACCAGTGATCATGAAGATGGCACAGGACTGGGTAACGTTTTGTTCTGTTACACATAAGGTCACAATGAGTTGGAGCCAACTCAATAGCAACTAACAACAACAAAAATCAATGACCTCAATGGCTACCCTAAGAAATTAAAAAAAGAAGAGCAAATGAAACTGGAGTAAGCAGAAGAAAGAAAACAATACATATCAAAATAGAAATTAATGAAATAAAAACAGAAAACAATAGATAAAATCAGTAAAAAAAAAAAAAAGTTGTTTCTTTGAGAAGACCAGTAAAATTGATAAACTTATAACTAGACTGGTCAGAAAAAAAATAAAAACATATCCCAAATTACCAAAATAGGAATAAGAGAGGTGACTTGACTATAGATTGTACAGATTTAAAAAGGATAATAAGGGACTATTAGGAATAACTTTTTGCCAATAAAATTTCAATTTAAATGAAATGGGTTTTTCATTCTATTCCTTGGAAGAATAATTTTAAAAAAAAACCTACCAAATTCACTCAAGAAGAAATAGGAGAATGGCCTAAGATGGCAGCTTAGCCAAACACACGATGCGGTCCCTCTACAGCAAAGACCAAGAAACCAAGTGAAACAGATGCAGATGACAATCCTTGAACCCCGAGCATAAAACAGAAGGATAAAGAATTAGATTGAACACCGATTACAAGGAGAAACTGAATGAAAACAGTGCACAAGGAGAGATACAGAGTGGAGTGGCCTGCCAGCCGACCTGGCACAGCATGGCCATTTTGAGACAAAGCTAGCAGCGATTCCAGGTGAGGAACACAGGAAGGCAACTTCACAGAGTTCCCAATAGGACACAGAGAAACAGTGTAGATATAACAGGAGTAAAACAAGGTGAACAAAACATGAACAAGATCTAAGGAGGAAAAGAACAGGAAGAAGGGCAAGACTTCCAGAGATCCTGGAGTGCACAGAGCAGAGAGGGAGCCAGGATCCAGAGGCAGGACTACTCAGCAGTGGTGTTCCCTGACCATTAGGGTGGGTGGCACACAAGGAGTAACAGATCCATACAGTGTCAGCAGTAACAGATCCCAGGCAGCACATCCCTCCCTGCACTTGGTCAGGGCCAGGTCCCAATTGCTAGCTACAGCCAATGTGAAGTGCCCAGGCACCCATACCCAGTGACCAGAGAGGCACACTCCCTTTCCCCCTGCCCTCCTGGTGATTAGTGATGTGAACACTCCCCCATCCCTGCTGTCCCATCCACCCAGGGACTGTGGTATGACCATCCCCTCTCCCCCATAGCCTCACCCAGCTCATCATGTCCCCTTTCCACCTGCAAGCAGCACAGAGCATTCCGCACCACCAGTCGCCTGCCACACTCCCTACCCATTGTTTACCCCCACAGCCCACCACCCCACCCACCCACAAAGTGGTAGAGAACACTCCTGTGCTCCCAGTTGCCCACCACACCCCCTACCTGCCAAACTCCTACACCTGCCACATACACACACACTGCCCTGCCCACCCAGTGAGCAGCAGTGAGCATATCCACCACACTGGTCATGCACCTCATGCCCCTGCCCATCACACCACCGTACCCACTGCCCTGAGTGCAGCCACACCCCTGATCACAAGCCACACCCACCACTTGTCATCCTGCCCACCCAGAGAGTGCCTTCACACACTCCAGTGTCACTGGACTAATGACAGGCAGTGGACCACGCCCACCCAGCCCACTGCCGGGCATCCTGCTCACCCAGTGAACATCAACACATACTCATCCTGCCTGCCACTGCCCTGCCCATCCAGTGACAGGTGGTGAGTACTCCCACGCTGCCAGACCAGTGATGAGTGGAACATACTCGCCCCACTTGCCCTGATATATCAAAACAAAAAATCAGGACAAAACAAACATACAATCAATCAATAAATACATAAATAAATAAAATAACACCTTAATACCTCGAGTACTGCAGTCAATAACAAATCACATGGAAAAAATCAGGATAAGATGGCTCAAACTAGTGAGCAAAATAAAGGGAACGAAAACCTTCCTGAGGAAGAAACGATAATGGCACTACCTGGGAAAGAATTAAAAAGACTTATATTTAGAATCCTCAAAGAGATGAAGGAAAACACAGGACAAAATCCTACAATAATTTAGGGAAACAATACAAGAACAAAATGATAGACTCAATAGATAACTAGGAACCATACAAAAACAATAACTAGAAATTCAGAAGATTAACAATTAAATATCAGAAATAGATAATGAAAAGACACAAAAGTAGAATTGAATCAATAAAAGAAAGAATCAGCAAAATAGAGGACAAATCCCTTCATACAAAATTGTTTGAGGAACAATCAGAAAAAAGAATGAAGAAAGCCTAAGAGTTATGTGGGATACCATCAAGAGAAATAATTTATGCATAACAGGAATACCAGAAGAGGAGAAGAAAAAGTACAGAGAGAATTTTTGAAGATATATTGGCTGAAAACTCTCCAAATATCATGAAAGACAAGGTTACCATCCAAGAAGCTCAGTGAACCCCATACAGATGGACCCCAAAATAAATTCAAGACATATAATCAAACTTTCTAAAACTAAAGGCAAAAAAAGAATTCTGAGAGGCAGAGCCAACATGGCACTATAGACAGAAGCACCATGCTGTCCCTCTACAGCAAAGACCTGAAAAACTAAGTAAAACATATACAAACATCAATCGTGGAACCCTAAGCATCAAATGAAGGGATAAAGAACTCAATCAAGCACCAAATGGAATAAGAAACTGATAGAGAACAGAGAATGAGGAAAGCTATGGAGTGGAGGTCCCCTACCACCTAACACAGCATGAATTTGCCACCTTTGACTACAGCTGCCCACAATGGTGGATGGGGAGTACGGGAAGGCAAGCTCCCAACAGGAGACGGAGCATCTGGTAATCAGGGATACACACTTTCCCACCCCCTACCCTTCTTCCCTCTACGTGGCCTCCTCCACTTTCTTTTGTTGCTCATGTGGAAAGACCCCAGCTCACTGCCTGCCACCCAGGTCCACCCTGCCCCATCGGCCTGCTCCTTCAGTGCCATTTTTGTTGTTGTTGTTGTTTTGTTTGTTTGTTTCCCTTCCTTTCCTTTTTCCCACTCAGCTAGCCCTGTGTGCTGTTCCCCCATCCCTTGAAGGGCAGTACCACATCGCTCAGCTAGAGACCACCAGCCAGCACAAACCACTCCCCACCCCGGTCTACACCACCCTACCAACAGGTTCCCTCAGCACTATTTTTTTTTTTCAGTTTCTTCTCTCTCTCACCCTCCCTTCCTTTTCTTTCTCCCATTCACCTAGCCCCGTGTGCCATCACTGCCCCTTCTTGGTAGGGCACCACACTGTTTGGTAACAGAGCCACAGCACATAGCCTCCCCTGGTCTGCACCACCCCACTGACAGGCTCCATCAGTACCAATTTTTTTTCTTTTTTTCTTTTTTCTTTTGGTTTCTTCTCTCTCTCTCCCTTCCTTTCCTTTCTCCTACACAGGTGGTCCTGCCTGCCATCCCTGTCCCTTCTTGATGGACTGTGCCACACTGCTGGCTAGAGAGCCACTGGCACATGGCCTCCCCAGATTCACACTGTCCCCACAGGCAGGCTCCTACAGTATCATTTTTTCCTTTCTTTTCTTGCTTTTTTCTCTCTCTTTCCCTTACTTCCTTTCCTTTCACCCAGCTAGCACCATGTGTCATCCCCACCCCTTCTTGATGGGCTGTGCCACATTGTTTGGCTAGACAGCCACCAGGGCACGGCCTCCCCAGGTCTGCGCCTCCCCCACTGTCAGGGTCCTTCAGTGCCATTCTTTTTGTTTTTGTTTTTATTTGATTTTGTTTTTGTTTTTTATTTTGTTGTTGCTGTTTTTTATTCTCTCTCTCTTCTTTCCTTCCTTTCCTTTCTCCCACCTACCTAGCCCCATGTGCCGCACCCATCTTCTCGACAGGCTGTGCTGTACCTCTTGGCTAGAGAGCCTCTGGCATATGGCCTGGTTGGGTCTGCGCCACCCTCACAGGCCAGCTCCATCAGTGCCATATTTTTTTCTTTATTTTCCCCCCTCTCCCTTTTCCTTCTCCCTCCCATCTAGGTCCTGCACTGCCTTGCCCCCTTCCTGACGGGCTGTGCCACACTGCCAAGTGAGAGAGACATCAGCTTGCCACCACCCCAATTCCACCATGCCCCCAGTAGCATATTTATTTTTGGGTTTTTTTTTGTGTGTGTGTTTGTTTGTTTTCATTTTTGTTGTTGTTGCCATTGTTTCTTCTCTCTCTTTCCCTTCTTTCTTTTCCTTACTCTGCCCATTTAGCCCATCATGCCACCAACGCCCCTTCTGGATACACCGAGCCACACTGCTCGGCTAGAAAGCAACTGGCACACCGCCTAGCCAGGTCTGCACTGCCCCCACCAGATGAATCCTACCTCACCACCATTTAATTTACTTTTTTTCTGCTTCTGTTTCACTCTCTTTCTTTTCTTATTCTCAACCACTTAGCTCCACCCATCACACCCTCTCCCTTCCCTCCTGTCTATCTGCACTGTATGCTGAGTGCCATGCCCCCGAGTGGCACTGACGCAGACCAACAGACCTCACCCTTCACTGCCCCATGGTCCCACCCTATCAGCCTCAGTATGTGCCACAAATGATCCATCCTGGCCCCTTCTCACCGGTTCTGCCCTACACTATGACTAAGCAAACAGCCCTGCCCACCTGGACAAGGTGGTGAGAAGTATTGTGCCCACAGATGAGCAAGCAACAAAGCACCCCCAGCCCGTGTGCTGAAACATAAACAAATACAACAAACAATCAGGATGAAACAAACAAATCTATAATCAGTAAACAAAGAAAATAATTTCTGAATGTCCTGCTGACAGCATACAATATCAAAACATATTAAAAAAACAAGACGGGGGGCTCTAGAAAGCCACCAAAATGAAATGTCAGATGATCTTCTGGTAGAAGAAAAGGTACTGGAGTTACCTGACAGGGAATTCAAAACTCTAATATTCGGGGCTCTCCAAGTGATGAAGGAAAACGCAGACAAAAATAAGGAAAAAAATAGACAAAATCAGGGAAAACACAGAAAAAGCAATGGAAGAATTCAGGAAAATGATACAGGAACAAAACGTAAATATAAACAACTAGAAATAATACAAAAACAGCAATTAGAAATCCAAAAGACAAACAATAAGATTTCAGAAATAGGGCAATAGAAAGTTTTAGGAGCAAATTTGAAACAATAGAAGACAGGATCAGTGAAACTGCAGACAAATCCTTGGATACCACTTTGAAAAAAATCAGAGAAAAGAATGAAAACAATGAAGACACTCTGAGAAAGATGTGGAATACAATCAAAAGCAAAAATTGGCATGTGATTGGATTTCCACAACGGGGGAGAAAATGTAAAACACTGAGAAGATTATTGAATATTTGCTGACAGAAAACTCCCCTAATGTCATGAAAGATGAAAAACTCACCATCCAAGAAGCTCAACAAACCCCATATAGGATAGACCCCAAAAAGAAAATCACCAACATATATCATAATTACACAGCTAAAACCAAAGACAAAGAAAAAATCCTGAGAACAGCTCAAGAAAAATGAAAAGTCACATACAAAGGGGAAATAATAAAACTAAGCTCTGATTACTTGGCAGAAACCATGCAGGCAAGAAGGTAATGGGATGACATACATAAAACCTTGAAAGAAAAAAATTGCCAACCAAGAATAATATATCCTGCAAAACTCTCGCTTAAATATGATGGCAAAATTAGGACATTTCCAGATAAATGGAAATTAGGGGAATATGTAAAAACCAAACCAAACTTACAAGAATTATTAAAGGGAGTCCTTTGGTTAGAGAACAAACAACATCAGACAACAACCAGAATCTACGACACAGAACAGCATCAATCAGATACCGACCTAGGTAATGAACTCTCAAGGATAAAACAAAACTAAAAGACTTACAACAGGGATCCAGAGATGTCAATCTGTGAATTAAAACAATGTCAGAAAAATAAAAGAGGGAATAAATGATGCAGGTATAGAACTCTCAAATAGAGAGGAAGTCAAGGTGGTATCAAGTAATTAAAGACTGGTTTAAACTTAGGAAGATAGGAGTAAATTTCAAGGTATCTATAAAGAAAATTAACAAACCTACTCATCAAAATAAACAAGAAAAACATAAAGCTTCAGTAAATACAAAATCTACAAAAATAAAATAAAATAAAATAAAAAAATCCACAAACAAAAGGTATTCAGAACAAGAGATTAAGAGGAACAAAGAAAATGTAAGCACCATAAAAAAAAAGCACTACAAAATGATAGCAATTAACTCACACCTATCCATAATCACACTGAAAGTAAATGGCTTAAATGCACCCATAAAGAGACAGAGAGTGATGGAGTGGATAAAAAAAAAATAGGACCTATCAATATGCTATCTACCAGAGACACACTTTAGAAACAAAGAAATAAATATACTAAAAATCAGTGGATGGAAAAAAAAAAATGCCAAGCAAACAGCAACCAAAAAAGAGCAGGAGTGGCAATATTAATCTCAGATAGAACAGACTTTTAAAAAAATTCACCATAAAAGACAAGGAAGGACATTATATAATGATTAAAGGGACAATCCACCACGAAGACATAACCATAACAAATATCTACACATGCAATGACAGGGCTCTAAAATACATAAAACAAACAATAACAGCTCTGAAAAGAGAAATTGACAGTTCCACAATAACCGTAGGAGACTTCAACACACCACTATTGGTAAAGGACAAAACATCTAGAAAGAAACTCAACACAGAAAATATAAAGGCCAACTTGACCTCATAGACATATATAGAAAACTCCACCAAACAGCAGCAAGGTACACATTCTTTTCCAATGCACATGGAACAGTCTCCAGAATAGACCATGTCTTAGGCCACAAACCAATCATCAACGAAGTTCAAAACATTGAGATAATACCAAGCATCTTTCATTATCACAATGCCATAAAAATAGAAATTAATAACAAGAAGAGCGGGGGAGGGGGGAAAAGTCAAATACAAGAAAACTGAATACCAGATTGCTTAAAAAACACTGGGTAATAGAAGAAATAAAAAATGGAATCAAAAAATTCCTAGGATCAAACAAGAATGAAAACACATCACATCAATACCTTTGGTACACAGCAAAGGCAGTACTCAGAAGTTAATTTACAGCAATAGATGCACACACCAAAAAAATAGAAAGGGACAAAATCAAAATGTTAGCTATGCAACCCAAGCAAATAGAAAGAGAACAGAAAAAAAGGTCACAACCATCAGAAGAAAGGAAATAATAAAGATGAGAGCAAAAATAATTGAAATAGAGAATAGAAAACAATAGAAAGAATCAACAAAACCAAAAGCTGGTTCTTTGAAACGATCAACAAAATCGATAAGCCACTGGCTGAACTGACAGAAGAAAAACAGGAGAGGAAGCAAATAACCCAAATAAGAAATGAAATGGGGGACATTACAACACACCTAACTGAAATAAAAAGAATCATAAGACAGTGATATGAAAAAGTATACTCCAGGAGGCGGAGCCAAGATGGCAGAGTAGTCAGATGCTTACAGTCATCCCTGTCACAAAAAATACCCGAAAAAACAAGTGAATCACTTATATATGACAATCTAGGAGCCCTGAAGATCAAAGGCAAATTTGAGGAATCGGGCTGAGTGGCAGGGAGAGGGAGAGACAGTTAAGAAACAGCAAGAAGTTGCCAGACCTGACCCAGTGAGAACCTGAGCACTTCAGGCCTGATCAGCTTGTTGTGTGTGGTGAGGCAGGCAAGCAACATCACTCGGGGGGTGTTTTTCACATCAGGAGAGCCCCAGCAACAGAGAGTCTTCTCGGCCATTAAGAACCAGCGATAAGCAGCCCTCGATTGGCAAAAGATAAGTACTTGCGTTTGGTCTACCACACAGATCAAATACACCCTCCTTAGGAAAAAACCTCTCTCCCATTTACCTCCCTGCTCCCTGCTCTGCACTGGTTCCAGGACTGGCTTCAGCAACTGCTGAGTCCCCTGGCCCAGAAGTAGGAACCGTCACATGCCCTGAGCCATTCTCCCGGCTTTGGAGAGGGAACAAACTAACAAACAGGGGAAGAAATAATCTGCCTGCTCCCCCAAGCCAGGAATTCAGGGTAGGCACAGCTCCTTTGCTTAGGCACAGGCATAAAGGATCCACGGACTTTGAGTGCCTTTCCCCCTGCATAGATTTTGTGGGTCCATTTCAACAGCATAAGCCTTCGTTACCACAGTACAACAGTGTATATACCTGAAGTCTAACTTCAGTTGTTTCAGCTGTGAAGTGGTAAGTTTGCAACATTTGACACTGCTCTGCCCATTAAGCAGGGTCTTCACCTACCCACATAAGGGACCTGAGGACTGGTGGCTCCACCCACAACACTAGCCACCTGTCACAGGGGCCCAAAAATAAGAGGTGCCCCCTAGTCTTTACAGCCAACAGCACTGGGTGCTCATAGTCCAGCTGCAAAACTCACCCATCTATGTGCTCTAGGGAACAGGGACATGCTTTCCTCCTGGACACTCAGGGGTGGCCATCAGCCCCATTCCTTGCTCAGCCTGTGTCCCCTTGCTGCAGCCAGATGCCTCTGCCTACACCAATCACCCTTGCCTATCTAGAACTGTAGGCGAGAGCCTGCACCACACACTCGGTGGCCGACCACCTGGACACCTGAGGTGAATCCATACAGGAGGAGAGGGCGGACTCCTGGGCTCACATACTTAGTGACAGGTCTGGCAACCTGGTGGCAGGACATTGCATCTTCAGGGGTGCTAGTGATCCAGCTAGCTCACACAAGCAGCCTATTTCAGCATATCAAAACAAAACAAGAAGTTAGGACATGGTAAGCAAACATAAAATAAATAGATATAAGACCTTATTGATGGCTTGGAGACAACAGTCAATATCAAATCACATAAAGAAGCAGACAATAACGGCTTCAGCAAGCTCCCAAAATAGAGAATCTAGAAATTTTTCAGAGGAAGAAAATTTCTTGGAATTACCAGGTGCAGCATACAAAAGATTAATATACAAAACTCTCCAAGAGATCAGGAAGGAAATTAAGCAAAATGCAGAACATACAGCAGAGGAACTTAAAAACATTAGAGAAGAGCATAATGACAAATTTAACAGGCAACAAGAATCCATAGAGAGACAGCAATCAGAAATCCAGAAGATTAACTATAAAATTTCAGAATTGGACAACTCAATAGAAAATCATAGGAGCAGAACTGAGGCAATGGAGGTCAGAATTAGTGACACTGAAGATAAAGCACTTGACACCAACTCATTTGATGAAAAATCAGATAAAAGAATTTGAAAAAATGAAGAAACCCTAAGAATTATGTGGGAATCTATCAAGAGGAATAACCTATTAGTGATTGGAGTACCAGAACAGGGAGGGATAACAGAAAATACAGAGAATTGTTTAAGATTTGTTGGCAGTAAATTTCCTTGGTATCGTGAAAGATGAGAAGATATCTACCCAAGATGCTCATCGAACCCCACATAAGGTAGATCCCAAAAGAAAGTCACCAAGACATATTGTAATCAAACTTGCCAAAACCAAAGATAAAGAGAGAATTCTAAGAGCAGCTAGAGACAAAAGAAAAGTCATCTACAAAGGAGAGTCAATAAGAATAAGCTTGGACTACTCAGCAGAAACCATGCAGGCAAGAAGGCAATGGGATAACTATATAAAGCCTTGAAGGAAAAAAAAAATTCCAGACAAGAATTATATATCCAGCAAAACTCTCTCTCAAATATGGTGGCAAAATTAGGGCATTTCCAGATAAACAAAAGTATACAGAATTTGCAAAAACCAAACCAAAATTACAACAAATACTAAAGGGAGTCCTCTGGTTAGAAAAATCAATAATGTCAGATAACAACACAAGACCAGAACACAGGACAGAGCAACCAGATATCAACCCAGATAGGGGAGTCGCAAAACTAAACCAAAGCTAAAACACTGAAAATAGGGAAGAGATATCAATATGTGAAAGATGACACCATTAACACAAAAAAGAGGTACTTAAAAAATGTAGACATAGATTTTTCTAATGGAGAGGAAGTCAAGACAATATAAAGAAATAAAAGACTGGTTTAAACTTAGAAAAATAGGGGAAAATATTAAGGCAACCATAAAGGAAACCAACACTCTTACAAGTCAAAAAAAAAAAAAAAAACTAGAAAAATATAAAGACTCAGCAAATACAAAATCAACAACAATGAAAATACATAAAGAAAAATGACTCAGCCTCAGCACAGAAAATCAATTGGAACAAAGAAACTGTCAACTCACAAAAAAAGACATCAAAATGACAGCACTAAACTCATACCTATCAATAATTACGCTGAATGTAAATGGACTAAATGCACCAATAAAGAGACAGAGAGTGGCACATTAGATTAAAAAAACACAATCTGTATATACGCTGCCTACAAGAGACACACCTTAGACTTAAAGGCACAATCAAACTAAAATTCAAAGGATGGAAAAACATATATCAAGCAAACAACACTCCAAAAAGAGCAGAAGTGGCAATATTAATTTCTGACAAAATAGACTTGAAAGTAAAATCCACCACAAAGGATAAGGAAGGACACTATATAATGATTAAAGGGTCTATACACCAGGAGGACATAACTATAATAAATATTTACCCACCCAACAACAGGACTCCAAAATACATAAAACAAACTCTAACAGCATTGAAAAGAGAGATAGACAGCTCCAAAATAGTAGTAGGAGACTTCAACACACCACTTTTGATGAAAGACAGAACATCCAGAAAGCAGCTCAACAAAGATACGGAAGATCTAAATGCTACAATCAACCCATTTGACACTCCACACAACAACAGCCAAGTATACTTTCTTTTCCAATGCACAGGGAACATTCTCCAGAATAAACCACATATTAGGCCATAAAGCAAGTCTCAGCAAAATCAAAAGCATCGAAATACTACGAAGCATCTTTTCCGATCATAAAGCCATGAAAGTAGAAATCAACAACAGAAAAAGCAAGGAAAAAAAATCAAACAGATGGAAATTGAACAACACCTTGCTCAAAAACTACTGGGTTATAGAAGAAATTAAGGCTAGAATAAAAAAATTCCTAGAATCAAACGAGAATGAAAACACATCCTACCAGAACCTTTGGGACACAGCAAAAGCAGTGCTCAGAGCTCACTTTATAGCAATAAATGCACACATCCAAAAAGAAGAAAGTGCTAAAATCAAAACATTAACCCCACAACTCGATCAAGTAGGAAGAGAGAAGAAAAGAAGCCCTTGGGTGCCAGAAGAAAGGAAATAATGAAAATTAGAGCAGAATTAAATGACACAGAGAATAGAAAAACAA
>NW_004444000.1:7795662-7797310 GCF_000243295.1 Trichechus manatus latirostris | reverse complement strand
ACACATCAAAAAATAATTCACCATGATCAAGTGGGATTTATATCAGGTATGCAGGGATGGTTCAACATTAGAAAAACAATCAATGTAATCCATCACATTAATAACACAAAAGACAAGAACCACATGATCTTATTCAATCAATGCAGAACAGGCATTTGGCAAAGTTCAACACCCATTCTTGATAAAAACTCTCAACAAAATAGGAACAGAAGAGAAATTCCTCAACATAATTAAAGGCATTTATACAAAGCCAACAACCAACATTGTCCTAAATGGAGAGAGTTTGAAAGGACTCCCCTTGAGAACGGGAACCAGTCAAGGATGCCCTTTATCACCATACTTATTCAACATTGTGCTGGAGGTCCTAGCCAGAGCAATTAGGCTAGAAAAAGAAATAAAGGGCATCCAAATTGGTACGGAAGAAGTCAAAGTATCTTTATTTGCACATGATATGATCTTATACACAGAAAACTCCAAAGAAAACTACTGGATTCAATAGATTTCATAAAAATATCAGGATACAAGATAAACATACAAAAATCAGTTGGATTCCTCTACGCCAACAAAGAGAACTTTTAAGAGGAAATTACTAAATCAATACCATTTACAATTAGCCCCCAAGAAGATAAAATACTTAGGAATAAATCTAACCAGAGATGTAAAAGACCTATACAATGAAAACTAGGAGACACTACTGCAAGAAACCAAAAGCAACCTGCATAAGTGGAAAAACATACCTTGCTCATGGATAGGAAGTCTCAACTTTGTGAAAATGTCTATTCTACCCAAAACGATCTACAGATACAATACAATCCCGATCCAAATTCCAACTGCATTTTTTAACGAGATGGAGAAACAAATCACCAACTGCATATGGAAAGGGAAGAGGCCCTGGATAAGTAGAGCATTACTCAAGAAGAAGAACAAAGTAGGTGGCCTCACACTATCTGATTTTAGAACCTATTATACCACCATGGTAATCAAAACAGCGTGGTACTGGTACAACAACAGCTACATAGATCAATGGAACAGAATTGAGAATCTAGACATAAATTCATCCACCTATGAACAGCTGATATTTGACAAAGGCCGAAAGTCTGTTAACTGGGGGAAAAGACAGTCTCTTTAACAAATGGTGATGGCATAACTGGATATCCATCTGCAAAAAACTTGAAACAAGACCCATACCTCACACCACGAACAAAAGCTAACTCAAAATGGATCAAAGATCTAAATATAAAATTAAAAACGATAAAGATCATGGAAGAAAAGATAGGGACAACGCTAGGGACTCTAATATATTGCATAAACAGAATACGAACCATAAGTAACAATGCACAAGCACCAGAAGAGAGACTAGATAACTGGGAGCTCCAAAAAATCAAACACTTATGCTCATCAAAAGACTTCACCACAAGAGTCAAAAGACAACTCACAGACTGGGAAAAAACTGTGGCTATGACAAATCCAATCAGCCTCTAATCTCTAAAATGTACAAGATACTGCAAAGCCTCAACAACAAAAAGACAAATAACCCAGTTAAAAAATGGGCAAAGGATATGAACAGGCACTTCGCCAAAGAAGACATTCAGTCGGCTAACAGACACACGAAGAAATGCTCTCGATCATTAGCCATTAGAGAAATGCA
>NW_004444000.1:7737348-7794788 GCF_000243295.1 Trichechus manatus latirostris | reverse complement strand
GAATAAAGAAGAATGAAGAACATCAAAGACACAAGGAAAGTATTAGCCCAAGAGACAGAAAGGGCCACATAGACCAGAGACTTCATTAGCCTGAGACCAGAAGAACTAGATGGTCCCCGGCTACCAACAATGACCACCCTGACAGGGAACACAACAGAGAGTCCTTGATGGAGCAGGAGAAAGGTGATGTGCAAAACTCAAATTCTAGTAAAAAGACCAGACTTAACAGTTTGATAAGGTTAGAGGAACCCCAGAAAGCATGGCCCCCAGAGTCTCTGTCAACCGAGAACTGAAACCATTCCCAAGGCCAACTCTTCAGACCAAGATTGGACCAGACTGTGGGACATAAAATGATACTCGTTAACAGTGTTCTTCTTAGCTCAGGCAGATACATGAGAATAAATGGACAGCTTCTGTCCGGAGGTGAGATGAGATGGCAGAGAAGATTAGGAGCTGGTTGAATGGACATGGGAAATCAGGCGTGGAAAGTAGGAGTGTGCTGTCACAGTATAGGGAGAGCAATTAGAGTCACATAACAATGTATGTATAAATTTTTGTAAGAGAGACTAACTTGAAATGTAAACTTTCACTTAAACTACAACAATAAACAAACAAAAGAAGTATACTCCAACAAATTTGAAGACCTAGAGAAAATGGATAAACACACTACCTACCCAAACTAACACAAAATAATGTTGAAAATCTGTACCCACCCATAAGAAGAGAAGAGATTGAAAAGGTAATTTAAAAAATCCCAACAAAAAAAGTACTGGCCCATATGGCTTCACAAGAGAATTCTACCAAAGATTCAGAAAAGAGCTCACACCAGCACTACTCAAACTATTTCAGAACATGGGAAAGGAAGGGATACTTCCAAATTCAGTCTATGAAGCCAGCATAACCTTGAACCAAAACCAAGCAAAGACATTACAAAAGAAGAAAATTACAGACCAGCATCTTTCACGAATACAGATGCAAAAATTAAAAACAAAATTCTAAACCAATAGAATTCAGCATCATATCAGAAAAGTAATACAGCATGACCAAGTGGGATTCATACCAGCTATGCAAGGCTGGTTAAACATTAGAAAATCAATCAATGTAATCCACCACATAAATAAAAAAAAAGACATGAGCATCTCAATTGACACAGAAAAGGCATTCAATAAAGTCCAATCCCCATTCCTGATAAAAACTCTCAATAATGTAGGAATGGAAGGGAAATTCCTCAACATAATAAAGGGCATCTATACAAAACCTACAGCCAACATCATTGTCAATGGAGAGAGGATGAAAACATTCCCTCTGAGAATAAGAATAAGACAAGGATGTCCTTTATCACAACTCCTATTTAATATTGTGCTGGAAGTCCTGGCTAGAACAATAAGGTAAGAAAAAGAAATAAACGACAACCAAATTGATAAGGAAGAAGTAAAACTATCTCATTTGCAGATGATACTATACATAGAAAACCCAAAAGACTCCACAAGAAAACTACTGGAACTAACAGAAAGATTCAGCAGAGTAGCAGGCTACAGGATAAACATACAAAAATCATTTGAAGTTCTATACACCAATAAAGATAACTACAAAAAGAAAATCAGAAAGCAATACCATTTATAATAGCCTCTTAAAAAATTAAACACTTAGGAATAAATCTAACCAGGGACATAAAAGACCTACACAAAGAAAACTACAAAACACTACTGCAAGAAACCAAAAGAGACCTACATAAAGGGAAGAACATACCATGCTCATGGTTAGGTAGACTCAATATTGTGAAAATTTCAATTCTACCCAAAGCATTCTACAAATACAATGAAATCCTGATCCAAATACCAACGGAATTCTTAATGATATGAAAAAAATAATCATTAACTTCATATGGAAAGGAAAAAGGCCTCAGATAAGTCAAGCATTATTGAAGAAGAAGCATAAAGTAAGAGGCCTTGCACTACCTGACCTCAGAACTTACTTATACAGCTACGGTAGTCAAAACAGCCTGGTACTGATACAACGACAGACACATTGACCAATGAAACAGAATCAAGAATCCACATATAATTCCATCCACCTACAGTCACCTGATCTTCAACAAAGGCCCAGAGTCCATTAAAATGGGGAAAAGACAGTGCTGGCAAAACTGGATGTCCATCTGAAAAAAAAAAGAAACAGGACCCATACCTCACACCATACACAAAAACTAATTCCAAATGCATCAAAGACCTAAATATAAAACCAAAAATTATAAAGGTCATAGAAGAAAAAATCAGGTGAACACTAGAGGCCATAATACATGGCATAAATAGGATACAAACCGTAACTAACAATACAAACTCCAGAAGACAAGCTAGATAACTGGGATCTTCTAAAAATTAAACACTTAAGCTCCTCAAAACACTTCATTAAAGAGTAAAAAGAGAACCTACAGATCGTAAAAAAAAAAAAAAAAAGGAAAAAGAAAAATTGGCTATGGTCTAAATATGAAGGTCTAATCTCTAAAATCTGCATGGAAATCCAACACCTCTACAACAAAAAGACAAATAATCCAATTTAAACATAGGCAAAGAATATAAACAGACACCTCACCAAAGAAGACATTCAAGCAGCTAACAGACACATGAGGAAATGCTCATAATGACTAGCTATTGGAGACATGCAAATCAAAACTACAACGAGATACCGTCTCATCCTGACATTACTGGTATGAATCAAAAAACAGAAAATAACAAATGCTGGAGATGCTGCAGGGAGATTGGAACTTTTATGCACTGCTGGTGGGAATGTAAAATGGTACAAGTATTTTGGAAAGCAATATGGCACTTCCTTTAAAAGCTTGAAATAGAAATACCATACGATCCAGCTATCCTACTCCTAGGAATATATCCTAGAGAAATAAGAGCCATCACATGAATAGACATATGCACACCCATGTTCACTGCAGCATTATTCACAATAGCAAAAAAGATGGAAACAACCTAAGTGCCTATCAACAGATGAACGGATAAACAAACTATGGTACATACACACAATGGTATACTATGCAACCATAAAGAACAATGATGAATCAGTGAAACATCTCACAACATAGATGAATCTAGACGGCATTATGCTGAGTGAAATCAGTCAATCACGAAAGGAGATTACTATTATAAAAACTCTTGAATAGGTTTGCACATAGAAAGAAATAATCTTTGAAAATGAAGGAGGAGAGGGGTGGGGAGGGAAAAAAATTAGGTGATAGATAAGTGGTAACTTTGGTGAAAGGTAAGACAGTACACAATACTGGGGAAGTCAACACAACTTGACCAAGGCAAAGTCACAGAAGGTTCACAGATACATACAAGCTTCTCAAGGGACCAAATTACTGGGCTGAGGGCTGGGGACCATGGTCTCAGGGGACACCTAGCTCAACTTGCATAGCATAGTTTATAAAGAAAATTTTCCACATCCTACTTTGGTGAGTAGTGTCTGGGGTCTTAAAAGCTTTTGAGCGGCCATCCAAGATACTCCACGGGTCTCACCCCATCTGGGGCAAGGGAGAATGAAGAAAACCAAAGATACAAGTGAAAGATTAGACCAAAGGACTAATGGACTACAACTACCATAGCCTCCACCAGACTGAGTCCAGCACAACTGGATGGTGCCCGGCTACCACCACTGACTGCTCTGACAGGGATCACAATAGAGGGTCCCAGACAGAGATAGAGAAAAATGTAGAACACAATTGAAACTCACAAAAAAAGGACCAGACTTCCTGGCCTGACATTGACTGGAGAAACTTCAAGAGTATGGCCACCAGACACCCTTTTAACTCAGTACTGAGGTCACTCCTCACCCTTCAGCCAAAGATTAGACAGGCCCATAAAACAAACAATAATCCACATAGCTCAACCATGTATAAGAGACCTAATGGCCACACCAGCCCAGGGGCAAGGACAAGAAGGCAGGAAGGGAGAGGAAAGCAGGATGAATGGAAATGGGGAACCCAAGGTTGAGAAGGGGACAGTGTTGACAAGTCACAGGGTTGGCAACTGATGTCACGAAACAATATGTGTATTAATTGTTTAATAGGAAACTAATTTGCTCTGTAAACCTTCATCTAAAGCACAATAAAAAAAATTACAAAAAAACAAGTTCCAAAATCAGTAACTTAGTACAACTATTGTACAATAGAAAAGGAACAGCAACAGAAGTCCATAGTCACCAGAAGATAGGAAATAATAAAGATCAGAGCAGAAATAAATGAAATAGAAAACCAATGGAAAGAATCAACAAAAATAGAAGTTGATTCTTTGAGGGGTCAATAAAATTGACAAATCATGGCCAAACTGACAAAGGAAAAAAATGAGAAGACACAAATAACCAAAGTAAGAAATGAAATGGGCAACATTACAACAGAACCAATCGACTGAGAGAGAGAATCATAACAGAATATTATGAAAAATTGTACTCTAACAAATTTGAAAACCTAGAAGAAATGGACAATTTTCTAGAAACACACCATCAACCTAAACTAACACAAACAGAGGTAGAAAACCTAAATATATCCATAAAAAGAGAAGAAACTGAGGATGTCATTTAAAAAAAAAACTTTTCCAACAACAACAAAAAAGCCCTGGCCCAGACAGCTTCACTGGAGAGTTCTACCAAACATTCAGAGAAGAGTTGACGTCAATTCTACTTAAACTATTCCAGAACAGAGAAAAGGAAGGAACAGTCCCTAACTCAGTCTGTGAAGCCAGCATAACCCTGACACCAAAACCAGGCAAAGATACTACAAATAAATAAATAAAAATTAAAGACCAATATCCCTCATGAATATGTTGTTGTTGTTAGGTGTCATTGAGTTGATTCCAACTTATAGTGACCCTATGTACAACAGAACGAAACACTACCTGGTCCTGGGCCATCCTCATAATCGTTGCTATGTTTAAGCCCATTGTTGCAGCCACTGTGCCAATCCATCTGGACGAGAGTCTTCCTCTTTTTCACTGACCCTTTACCTTGACAAGAATGATGTCCCTCTCCAGGGACTGGTCCCTCCTGATACCATGTCCAAAGTACATGAGACGAAGTCTCACCATCCTCCCTTCTAAGGAGCGTTCTGGCTGGACTTCTTCCAAAACAGATTTTTCATTCTTCTGGTAGTCAATGGTATATGCAATATTCTCCAACACCATAATTCAAAGGCATCGACTTCTCTTTGGTTTTCCTTATCCATTGTCCAGTTTTCACATGCATATGAAGCGATTGAAAATACCATGACTTGGGTCAGGCCCACCATAGTCCTCAAAGTGACATCTTTGCTTTTGAACACTTTAAAGAGGTCTTTTTCATCAGATCTGCCAAATGCAATACATCATTTGATTTCTTGACTGCTGCTTCCCTGAGTGTTGACTGTGGATGTAAGTAAAATGAAATCTTTGACAACTTCAATCTTTTCTCTGTTTATCATGATGTTGCTTATTGGTCCAGTTGTGAGGATTTTTCGTTTTCTCTATGTTGAGGTACAATTCATACTGAAGGCTGTGGTCTTTCAGTACACAATACTGGGGAAGCCAGCACAATTTGACCAAGGCAAGGTCATGGAAGCTCCATAGACACATCCAAACTCCCTGAGGGACCAAATTACTGGGCTGAGGGCTGTGGGGACCATGGTCTCGGGGGGCATACTTGGTCAATTGGCATAACTTAGTTTATAAAGAAAATGTTCTACATCTTACTTTGGTGAGCACTGTTTGTGGTCTTAAAAGCTTGTGAGTGGCCATCTAAAATACTCCACTGGTCCCACCCCATCTGGAGCAAGGGAGAATGATGAAAACCAAAGACACAAAAGAAAGATTAGTCCAAAGGACTAATGGACCACAACTACCACAGCCTCCACCAGACTAAGTCCAGCACAACTAGATGGTGCCCGGCTACCACCACTGACTGCTCTGACAGGGATCACAATAGTGGGTCCCAGACAGAGCAGAGAAAAATGTAGAACAAAATTCTAACTCCTACACACACAAGACTTACTGGTCTGACGGAGAATAGAGAAACCCCAAGAGAATGACTGCTGGACACATTTTTAACTCAGTACTGAAGTCACTCCTGAGATTCATCCTTCAGCCAAGGATCAGACGGGCTCATAAAACAAAATGACACTAAATGAGCACACCAGCCCAGGGGCAAGGACCAAAAGGCAGGAGGGGACAGAAAAGCTGGTAAAGGGGAACTCAAGGTCGAGAAGGGGAGAGTGTTGATGTGTCGTGGGATTAGCACAATCTATGTCACAAAACAATATGTGTATTAATTGTTTAATGAGAGACTAATTTGCTCTGTAAACCTTCATCTAAAGCACAATAAAAAAAAGGAATACATACTAAAGAAATAATTATGTATATAAATTTTTTTTAATTAGCCATGAGGATGTTTGTTACCATTTTTATAATAAAGAAAAATTAGAAACAAACAAAAAAAAAGGTTGTAGTCTTTGATCTTCATCAGTAACTACTTAAAGTCCTCTAAGCTTTCAGAAAACAGGGCTGTGTCTTATGTGTATCGCAGGTAGTTAATGAGTCTTCCACCAATCCTAATGTCATGTTCTTCTTCATATAGTCCAGCTTCTTGGATTATTTGTTCAGCATACAGATTGAATAAGTATGATGAGAGGATATAACCTCGATGCACACCTTTCCTGATTTTAAACCATGCAGTATCCCCTAGTTCTGTTCAGATGACTGCCTCTTGGTCTACGTACAGGTTCCATATAAGCACAATTAAGTGTTCTGGAATTCCCATTCTTCACAATGTTATCCATAATTTGTTAAAATTCACACAGTTGAATGCCTTTACATAGTCAATAAAATACATCTTTCTGGTATTCTCTGCTTTTAGCCAAGATCCATCTGACATCAGCAATGATATCCCTCGTTCCATGTCCTCTTCTGAATCTGGCTTGAATTTCTGGCAGTTCCTCATCGATGTACTGCTGTAACCATTTTTGAATTATCTTCAGCAAAATTTTACATGCGTGTGGTATTAATGATATTGTTCAATAATTTCTGCATTCTGTTGGATCACAGTGGGCTGCCAGAAGAACAAACAAATCTGTCTTAGAGGAAGTACATCCAGAATCCTGCTTAGAAGAGAGGATGGTAAGACTTCATCTTGCTTACTTTGGACATGTCATCAGGAGAGACCAATCGCTGGAGAAAGACACTACGCTTGGTGGAGGGTCAGAGAAAAAGAGGAAGACCCTCAATGGGATGAATTGACACAGTGGCTGCAACAATGGGCTCAAACATAGCAATGATTGTGAGGATTGTGTGGGACCAGGCAATGTTTTGTTCTGTTATACATAAGGTTGCTATGAGTTGGAGCCAACAACAACAATGCAAAGATGTTAAAGCAAAGATAAAAAGGAAGAAACAGTGTGAATGGCAAGCGAAGGACCCCATGTGGAAGACAACATACTCCCAAGGAGGAGAAAAATGTAAAACAAATGTTTTGTGTTCTAGAAAAAAAATAGGGAAAACAGAAATTCAATGAAAGTAAACAAATAATCAGATAAAACAATAAAATGAGATGGAAATGGCAATTACAGTGTAAGAAAAAAATTGAGGCCTAAAATAACTATTGCAGAGTTAATAAATAAATTTGAAACAGCAAGAAACAACACATTTAAATACTAAATGCATTACACTCAGGAAAAAATTGTGATAATCATGGAAAATGCATGGGGAAAAGACAATAAAGTTAGAGCAGGAGGGAGATAAAAATATGGAGGATTGATAATGATCCAACAGATGGTCCTTGTGTCCACAAAGGAGAGACTATAACAAATGGAGTAGAAAAAATATTTACCAATATGAAAGAAAAGGAAGAAAGAAATGTGTCAGGATAATGAAAAGTCACTTTGGGCTCTGGAAGAAAGTGATACCAAATGTTCAACTCTGAGATATTACCTGGATGAATTTTCTTCAAAGTAAAAGATTTTATGTGTCCAGAAACAATTCACTTACAATGGTGGTGTGGAGTGGCTGAGGGTCAGCCAGCATTTAATGCAAGGAGATGATAGAACAAAGTTCACAAAGTTCTGAGGAAAAGGAAGCTCAACACAAGAATTTTCTAGGAGAGAAGTCATCGTTAATACAGAGTCAATAGACAACGTCAAACATATAACAACTCAGGGAATATAATACCCATGAACCCTTGTTGTAAATGAAAATGGAACTCACTCAACCAAGAGATGAGTCAAAATCAAGTTCAGGAATGGCAAAGGACTAGTACTGGCATCATAATTCTTCCTACAGAGGGAACTTTTCTTAGAAAAATATTTTGGTAACTTTTAGGGGTAGTGTAGTGTTACCTGCTTTCACAGACTTTTGCATATTTATATATTACCTCTACTGTTATTTACCTAATATATTTCTTTAAAATAACTCATTTTTTATTTACATTCTTTTGTTTAAAACAGAAACTTGCTATAGCGTAAAAGAAAAATTGGCATCACTAGTAATAGATAGAAGGTAGCCAAGCATAAAAACAAATTCAATGAAACCAAAACAGTGTTATTAATATCTAACCAGATACTGTTGCCAACTTTCAAAGAGCTGAGCCTGCAGCTTGCTTTGTCTCTTGTAAAAAGGGAGATTGGCAAGTGTTAGACGTTATGTGCCTATTCCCACCAAACTCAGACTTTCTCTCTGACTAATCAACCTTACTAATAAACAGAGTGTAATGTCTCATTACGTGGTCCAGTGGGATTTCATGCTGTGTCCTTGTATCGCCTTAAACCGTCTCTCTTTGGGAAACGTGAGTAGAGGGTGAGACCCTGTAAACACAGCGGGTGGAAAACCGTTCTGCATGGATCAGTAAGAGGAGAATGCTTTTGCTCCTCCTGAGACAGAGATGAGAAGATTTAAAGGGAAAAGAAAGAGAATGAGCAAGGAGATTAGAGAGTCAGTGGGAGGCTTTTAAGATGGGAATTTACTTAGGTGAAGATTCTCTGGTGGCTGGTTAGCAAAATGGTAATTTGAGCATGATGATGGCAAATGTTCTATTTGAAAGTATTTAAATTGCTGGAATGTAAAATCCTTCTCTGTCTTCTCCTAAATCTTCAGCCAGACTGTTCCACAGACACACACACACACACACACACACACACACACACACACGTATTTTTTAACTCCTCTCTGTGTATGCATGTATGTATGTATATTTCCGTGTATGTGCATTTGCATGCATGTATGTATATTTTACCCCAAGTGCACACTTTTAAGTGGATCATACTCTTCCTTACATGAAATGCTATCATTGCTGATCCATGAGAGACCCCATTTTGTCTTATTTTCTTCCTTTTTATGCCCAATACTATCTTTCTGAGACCTATCCACATTATTTCATCTAACTCGAGTTCATTCCTTTCAAAGGCTAGATACTATTTCATCATATAAACACAATACATTTTACTACTACTAGATTTACTTAGGATGGAACCCTAAGAGACTTCTATCTCTTTGCTACCACATATTCACATGACTTCTTCTAGTGTGGAATATGCACACTTAAGTTCACTAGATAATGCAGCCAGCTCTCCAAAGTCGCTGCACCAATTTACACTTCCACCAGCAGTGCACGGAGTCTACCATTTCTCCATATCCTTGCCAGCAATTAAGATTATGTATTAGTATATGTTTCACGTCAAAAATCCTAAGTTTGTTCACTTACAAAACGTAGGATGCATGGGAAAAGAGAACTTGTCTCAGGGGCTTCCTATTTTATCCCCAACATCTAGAGCAGAGCCTGGTGCTTAATAGGTGCTAAAAGAATGGAAGCATTGACAAGAATTCTTCCTTAAGGTAAAACAACAGAGCAAGACATCAAGAGACCTACAAAGCCTACTTAACCATGAGAAATTGGAACATGGGTAACAAACTCCAGAAAAACTTTTTTTTCGAGAATATACACAGCAAAACATATACTAATTCAACAGTTTCTACGTGTACAATTCAGTGACATTTATTATTCTTCAAGTTGTGTAATCGTTCTCACCCTGCTTTTCTGAGTTGTTCCTCCCCCATTAACATAAACTGATTGCCCCTTAAGGTTCCTATCTACTTTTTCCAGTTGCTATTGTCATTTTGATCCCATATAGATAGTTCTTAAAAGAGCATAATGTTCAAGACAGACTTTGTTTACTAGTTGAACTAGATTACTGTTTGGTTTTAAGACTTCAGGGAATATTTTTGGTTTAAGGTTTTGAAGACTTTCTCAAGGCAATGGTTTTAGTGGTTCATCCAGCATTCATGGCACCAGAAAGTCTGGAGTCTATGAAAATTGTAAATTCTGTTCTGCATTTTCCCCCTTTTGATCACAATTTTTCTACAGAATCTTTGTCCAAAATGTTCGGTAAGAGTAGCTGGGCACCATACAGTTCTTCTGATCTCATGGCAAAAGAGGCAGTTATTCATGGAGGCAATTAGCCACACATTCCATATCCTCCTCATATTCCTAATGCTCCTTCTTCCTCTGTAGCTCCTGGTAAATAGAGACAAGTTGTCATGACTTGGATGGCCACTTGCAAGCTTTTCAGGCCCCAGGTACTATACAATGAACTAGCAGGTAGAACAGAAGCACTAAACATGTTATTAGGCCAATTAACTGGGATGTCTCATGAAACCATGACGCTATACCTCCAAACCAAGGAAGTAAATCCCATGAAGTTTTTGATTGTACATAAGCAGCCTCAGCAGCTACCCTTTTTCTTTTTTGCCATTGTCATAAATATATCACACTACTTTTGCCAGTTAAACTTTTTACAGGTGTACAACTTGTTGACAGCAATTACAATAATCAGGTGTGCAACCCTACCCTTAATGCTTTTTTCCATCACCATTAACTCCCCCCCCCACCCTCCCTCCTGCCCCTCCAAACCAGAAATCCAAACCCGTTGCCGTCGAGTCAATTCTGACTCATAGCAACCCTATAGGACAGAGTAGCACTGCTCCACAGGGTTTCCAAGGAGCGGCTGATGGATTCGAACCACCAACCTTTTGGTTAGCAGCCGAGTTCTTAACCACTGTGCCACCAGGGCTCGCCACTAATAAACTTTGTTCTCTATACATTTGCCTTTTCTTGTCTTTTTGTATAAGTGAGGTCATACAATATTTGTTCTTTTGTGATTGACTTCTTTCACTCAGCACAGTGTCTTTCAGCTCCATCCGTATGGTAGCATGAATCAAGACTTCATTTCTCTTTCTGGCTATGTATATGTACTACATTTTGTTTATCATTCGTCTGTTGATGGGCACTTAGGTTGTTTCCACCTTTTGGCTATTGTGAATAGTGCTGCAGTGAACACTGGTGTACAAGTCTCTGTCTGAGTCTCTGCTTTCAAGTTTTGGGGATATATGCCTAGGAGTTGAATTGCTGGGTCACCCAGAGGAACTGTTGATGCCAGCACAGACTGGCTTTCTGAGACATACTTAGAGGTTGAACATTCCAATTAAATCATGAAGAACTCTTCTACTGAAAGTGAGGCAGAAAATTTGGGCCAAATACAGTATAAACTACTCCTTTATTATTTATTTTTTTAATTATACTCTACAACTTTTTTTTCTATTCATCAAAGTAAATTTCTCAGTTTGTTATTGCATCACATTACAACAGCTAGATACATTTATAGCAAGTAAATCTGATCTAAAATAGAGGTTATCTGATGTGCACAAATTTCCTTCTGAGGGTCCATGTGGTCATTCTCCAGACAAGCTAAAACAGATACGTAAAAGCCCATATCACTGTGAATCCAGAGAGACAAGCAAACAAAGCCAGCCCAGCACATATGTGTCCATGTTCTATTTCTTCTGCCATTGCTGGCCTGATGCAGGCCTGTCTATGGCCCACCACACCATGGAGAGGGAAAAAATAGTGGTTTCAAATGTGAGTCCCAAAGTAAAACTAAGGAGGGCAGGTCTTTTAAATGGAAGGGAGTAATTTGCAATGGAGTTGCTTCTCATAAGGGCAACTCTGGTGTTCCAGGGTAAGAAGCAAAAGGAGTGTATTTGTTTAAAGATGGTTAATATTTCATCCAAGCAACATTAGGGACACCAGCTGGTCTTCTATTATGTAATTTCACTTACTATCCTAGTTTTAAGAAGTAGTTTTATTTTATTTAAAAATAAAGTGATGATCCTACATACAATGAAAAAGATGGGATTACTGATACATACAACAACTTAGATGAATCGGAAAAAAAAAAATGTTAATTAAAAGAAGGTGGACCCAAGAACCTTTAAAGAAAAAGAGAAAAGGGGGGATATAATTCAGGAAAAATACTCCTGGCAGGGGCTGAGTGGGGGGGGGGTTGTCTACAAAGGGGCACAGGAGAACTTTTGGGGGTAATGGGAAAAGTCTATATCTTGACTGTGGCAGTGGTTGCATGAATATTTACATTTGCCCAAACTCACTGAACTGTGTACCTAAAAAAGATAAATTTTACTCTACACGCAGTATGCCTCAATAAACCTAATTAAAAATTAAAAAATCCCTTGTAGAAATGTTGGTCTGCGCTGCTGGGAAGCAGCAGACCTGAGCGGGGCTCACCTCGGATCCTGGCATTGACTCTGTCTCCTGCAGCTACGAAGCACTTCTCCCAGGACAACTCTGCAGCCAGGTCCTCTGATGGCAGTGAGTTTGGAAGCTCATGGCTGGCTGATACATTTTTTATTTCCAACGAATCTCCAGCCTGGGGTCACCTCCAGCCCTAGAGACCTGGCTAGTGGGGGCCTGCCAACTGTAGATGGAAGAGGACTGGCAGCAGGGGTTTGTCTGCGGGCAGGAATGAGCGGGGCAAGGAGCCATGGAAGGAGAAGGAGGAACGCTGAGTGCCCATCCCTCCTCTCAAGAGCCCCCCAACATTTCTACCAAGAAGAGGGAAATTCCTCCTTTCTGACAACTGCATCAAGACTCTAACAGCTGCTCCTGGCCACCCCTCATGGGACTACTGCCTCTGAGGCTGAAGGGCTTGTCCCCAGTGCTCTGGGTTCTCCCCATGGCCAATTACGGACCCTGCACCAAAGTCCTGCCACACCACTCAGAAAGGACACTGCCTACCACCTCCTGTCCCTTCCCAGAGGGACCCGCCTGGACCTGTCATTTGCTTCCTCTCCCACCCTAATCGCCGCCAGCCCAGTAGGGCTGTTTGGTGGGAGGCCATGGGCTTGCCTCACCATGGGAAACTGCTCCACTGCCTGTCCCAGTCAGGAAAATTAATTGCCTTGGAGAGAGGTGTGTGCAGCTCCCATGGGAGGGGCAGGGAACACAGCCATCTCCCCAGGCTCACTGAGCTCTCACTTCCAGATACACCTGGGTCCCTGGGTTTCCCTCTGGGGCAACCTGTAACCTCAGTCAGTGAGCAATGGTCCTTTCTGAGGTGAGCAGATAAACTGATGAAGAGTTTGCTTGACTTGGTAGGCATCAAACATCATAGGATTTAGAATGGACCTTTGACATAACCCAATTCACCCATCTCATCTTTCTACCTAAGGCCAGGACAGCCCACAGAGGTCCTGTGATTTACCCAAAGTGGCATGGCTGGTGCCTAGAAGATCCAGGGCTGGAATGAGTTCTCTTGGCACATTCTGCCTCTCCTCAAAACCTGTCAGAGGTCCCCCAGAGTAAGCGCTAAGGTCATTACGGTGGCCTCCAAGAACCCATGTGGTCTGCCTTTCCCCATGGCAACCTCCCTGAACAACCCCACTTCTCCCTGGCTCCTTCCGCCCCACCGTGTCAGCCTGCTCCCAACTGGGGGTTTCACTCCAGTTGTTACTCAGCCGGATACACTGTACCCTAGACACCAGGGTCAGCAGCCCCTCACCTCCTTCAAGTATTGGCTAAATCATGCCTTTTTAAATGAGGCCTATCCAGTACTTCAGCCTACTCCCCTTCCCCTTGGGCACTCTGACCCTTCATCCAGCTCTTCCTCTTCCTCCAGGACTCCCACTTTCTAACAGTCTTTAATTACTTATTTGTTACGTTTACTGTTTATAGCCTGCCTCTACCACCTGAATGTAAGCTCCATAGGGCAAGGGATGTCTGTCTGTATTACTCACTGCTGTATCTCCAGCATCTATAGAAGGGGCCTAGCTTGACAAATACACCCACTCCTCACTTATCGACATTGGTTAAGTTCCAAACACCAGGTCATTATGCAAAAATTGGTGTTATGCAAAAATGGAGGATGACCACATCATGACATGAACAGCCAAATGACATTATTATGTAAGTATCAATTACATCATTACACAACTGCCAAACCACTGAGAATCTTGGCACAGCCAAATTGACACGTAACCTTAACCGTCACAGACAGCATTCCTCTCACCTCGTTACTGCCAGACGTACATTGTTAATGTGCCAGAGTCAAATCGTAGACTTTTTACTGTTGTCAAAAATGAAATGTGAAATGTCAGCTAATGAGACAGTCGATAAGTCAGCAGTAGGTGTGTTTGCTGAATTAATGATTAAATGAGACTTTTGAAAGTGTGCACGCATTATATGTTTACTTGGCTTTCTAGATTTTTTTCCTGCATAGCCTTAATATCAAACTTAACAAACGATTCATTTGATTTTTATCAATTCAACCACACGCATACAAAAAGGATGTCTAAAATCTGTGCCCCTCTCCCCATGCCCTGACAACCCCAGTCTGACAAAGAGTCTCTGCTGTTTTGAGTCTGGAAGCACTGGTGTTTTACGGCCTTGGTGTTGGTGGGCAATTAAGGCTTTAGCTGATCTGAGAAGGCCTGGGAAGACTCCTTCACGCGCTGAAGCCCCCAGTAGCCCTGCCTCAGGACTTGAGACGCCTCCGTCACGCACTCCTTTTGGAGATGGCATCAGTGCTCAGTCATATCTTCAACCAGCAACTATTATCAGGCGGTGTTCTGATTCACAGCAAGCAGGCAGCGGGAGGGGGTGACGCTTATAGAGCACCACACCTTGATTTTTACCTACATCGTCTCTCCTCATCCTCTTAACAACCCTGTCCTATAGTCATCTCCTCCGCTATATATTTTATGAAACTGAGACCCAGAGAAGTCAAGGGACTTTCCTTGGCAAAGGATTCAAATCCACATGTCTCTAACACACCAGGCTTCCTTCTTCAGGGCACTCGGTAAGCATTTATTACGGGAACAACTAATTGAAGGTGAAGAATCTGAAGGTGGCGAGGGGTAAAGGGAAGGCCAGGGCAAAGAGAGCAGGCTGACTGGGGCACAGAATGGGCACGCAGGAGGCACCCGCAGGAGGCGCTGAGGGGAGCAGGGACAAGACAGAACAAGGAAGCCGTGGCTGTTGGACAGGTCCCCTAAACAATCTCCTGGCCTCTTCCCTAAGAATAGCAACATCTCACTATGCACTACAGCCTCAGAACAATCTTGGGGATTGGTATCACCACTCCTGTTTCACAGATGAGAAGATGGATGCCCAGAGAGGCCAAGTAACTTGCCCAAGGTCACACAGCTAACTTAGTGGCAGATCTCGGGCTCCACTCAAGGCTTGTGACCCCGAAGCCCAGTATTCTTACCCTGCCCCCCAAAAAGAGACTTACTGCCTCACTGTACTGGTACATAGCAGCAGAGTCAGGACAGAAGCCAGAGAAAGACATTGAGTGAAGGTTTGTTGACGTTATAAACTCCTGGAGGTAGGACCTGGGGCTGCTGACAGAATGTTTACAGCCCCCAACACAGCCGCTCATCCCCAGGAAAGTCTGTGCTGAACGGTGTCTGCAAGGCAGCAATGTCCTGGTCCCAGAACCTTGTTCCAGCCCCATCTGTAAGCAGTGTCTGCTCCCCAGTCCATGCTCAGGGGGTCGTGGAAACACCCCACAGCCTGGACTGGGAAACCAGTTCTTGTAGGGGCTGGCATCACAGCACAGAGCAGTGTTCAGCGAAAAGAAAATCGCTCCGGCTACTCTCTGCAGCCGGCAGAAAGATGCTAAAGAGGGAGCTGGGGCATCGCTCCAACCACAGGGCACTGCGCTCGCCACAAGGCTCAGAATCGTGGCAGAAAGCCACTTTGAAACGTACCTGGCCTTTGTCAGATCCAAAGGTCTAATGAGACTGAACACCACACACACATATACGCACTTTAAAGGAAGTTGCTGAGAAAAAGGGAAGAAGAGAGTGGTCATGTGGCAGAAGAAAAAACACTTAGAATATTGTCTGGTTTGTGGAAACGGATCCTAAACCTCCTTCTGCGTTTCCCCAGATTAAAGGGCGCGTGCGCACACAGACACACACACCCAGTTCTAGAGCGGAATCTAGACTCCGTCTGGCAGGAGGAAACGCTGTCCTCGGTGCCTGGGTTTTCTTCCTCCCTGGGCTTCTGCATCTTCCGGCTCTGGCCGCCACCTCTCTCCCGAGTGGATTACTTCGCCTCTTTCCTCATGCTCCCTGACAGCTGCCGCTCTTGGCTGTACAAAGCGCCGTGATGAGGCAAAATCCTCCCCACCAAGGTGCTTAAGCGGTATGAGCGGTAATACAACTGAGAGGACAGGGGATTTAGGGGACGGGACCTGGAATTCAATGCTGATTTTCTACAGGACCTCTACCAACTGTTTAAGCTTCAAGTCCCTCATCTGCAAAATGGAAATTATCAGGAGAGTACTTACCCTCCAGAAATGTAGTGAGGATAAAATGAGGCATGTATGCAGGAGGACTTTATAGATTGCAAAACAGCAGAGTGGTTAGCAGTTATTGGTGATCTTTAAAGAGCGCCTTTGGGAGAGGGCACTGCCTGACTGGAATTAGTGAACTCTGAACTGTGGACTTTTGGGTGAGATTAAATCCTAGTAAGGAAGAGACTCTGGTTCTATTGACCCTTGGTGTCTCTCAAACCACAACCCTCACCCTGTGGCTAGCATGTGGAGATGGGTTGGGCAGCTCCTGCTCTGATTCTGTTCTTTCCTGCCTGAGTTCGGCCCTGGCGGTGGGCTGGCAGCTCTGGGCCAGGGCCTTCACACCTCTGCATGGACTCAGGGCATTGGGGCAGGAGGTGGCTGCAGCCGTCTGAGAGGAAGGACTCATGCGCCTTGATTTTTCACAGGGTAAGCAGAGCTGGAAACAGAACCCCAAACAGTTTCAGTTACTCCAGGTGTAAATACTCTTTCACTTTGCACCTCCAGACGCAGCCTAAATGCTGCGGGAATGGTATGAAAACTGGAAAGAGGGTCTCTGCTTCTGTGAGGAAGACCAAAAAACAAACCAGTTGCCAGCAAGTCCACTCTAACTCATGGTGACCCCATGTGTGTCAGAATAGAAACGCGCTCTGCAAGGTTTCCAATGGCTGATTTTTCAGAAGTGGATCTCTAGGCCTTTCTTCCGAGGCACATCTGGGTGGACTCCAACCGCCAGCCTTTTAGTTGGTAGCCAAGCGCTTCACCGTTTGCACCACCCATTGGAGCTAAATGCAGAAGCCACCCAGGGCAGGGGTGGGGTCAGCCCACCATGCCAGGTGGGGGTTCAGGTCCAGGGGAAGCTTCCCTAAAAGGAGACTCTTGGAGGCCAGGACTGGCCTCGGCCAGAAGAGCGTCCTCCCCAGCTCGGGTCTGTGGAGTGACCAGGCACCATGCACTCTCAAGGTGGCCTTGACTTCTGGACACAGAAGTTGGCTCCTCAGGGCACCAACAGAAGGGCACTGTGGTGCTTGTGCCAGGCCAGCCTCACCCCAACCCCTCTGGTGGTCAGAGGTGGTATTTATAAGATATTTGGGTTCAGAGACCCCGTCAGGAACTGAATGATATTAACTCCCCCATTGAACCCAAGGCCTTGGCTTCCTAGGCAAGGGGTGGAAAGGTGCCAGGTCACATCAGTGTCTCTTCCCTGGAAGGTCGGCTCTGGCCTCTGGACTATGTTGGTGCCTCCCTCTGACAAGACGTCACAGCACTGGTGGTCTTTAATTGTATAGTCACTGGGATGCTTAGTGTCCCGGGGTGGTGCAAACAATTAAGAGCTCAGCTGTTAACCAAAAGGTTGGCAGCTCAAGTCCACCCAAAGGCACCTAGGAACAAAGTCCTGGTGATCTGCTTCCAGAAAATCAGCCATTGAAAATCCTATGGCGCACAGTTCTACTCGACACACATGAATCACCATGGGTCAGCGTCAACTCGAGGGCAATTGGTTACTGGTTTATCTTTCAGCCTCCCTCTCCCTGAGAAAAGCCTCGGTCCCCGTTAAATCCCTAGAGTCTAACGCATCTATGCTCAAAATCTATTTTTTGAAAGGAAGCATAAAAGTCTCAGAGCTCCACACACCACAGAGATAGGGCTCAAGCTCAGGTCCCCTAGCTCCACCGCACCCCTGCCCTTCTGCGTGGGAGAGACCCAGACATCTGCGAGCAGACCCCGCCCGGCCTAGACGGGTGGTGTTTCCAGGCAGGCAAGCGCTCAGAGTCCTGTGCGGAGTCCTGTACGGAGTCCGGAGGCCGGGCCTGAGGCAGCCTCAGTGGAGCCGCGCGGACTCCCACCCCTTGCATGTGCGCCCGCAGCAGCCAGGGAGCACCGCAAGCCTGCTCTCACCGCGCCTCTCTGATTTCCTGTCTGTAACGTCCCTGAGGCCGAGGGTTGGACCGTGTTTGTGCTTAGTTTCCGCCAGTGATTGGCACAGGCCAGGCGTAAAGAGGAGAGTCAGCAGGAATGAATCAATGAGTGAATGAATGAATAAGTGCCAGACGCTGTTTTAGGGGCTGAGAACACAAAAATGAATAAAATTATATCTCCATATAGAGCTCGATGTCAAGCTGGGGAGGCAAAGAGTTATTTATCGTTAAATAAATGTTATAATGAAGGTTTATACAAACCTTTCTTACAGCAAATCATAAAATAGCCAGGACTATGCCTCTGCAAGTCAGGGAAGGCTTCCCAGAGGAGGTGACTTGAGGGGAAAGCTGGACTTGCAGCTGTTAAGGGGAGGAAAGGGTGTCCTGGGCAGCGGGGAACCCCATGTGAAGAGACACAGAAGCTCAGAAGTGGGACAGTGCAGACCTTACTCTGGGACCCGAGGGAGGTCAGCTGGAGGGAGTGCGAGAGGATACAAAGAAGGTGGGAACGTAGCCCTTCAGGTCCTGTGCTGGGGCTAGAAAGGTAAAGGTTGAAACCCCTGGATTTCTAACCAGTTTGTTGACTACCCGGAAAGAGACTGTTAGAACTTCTTCCTTGCTTCCTAAATGATCTTACTCTTCGTCTGGAGATGATCTGCGTGACCTCCAAGCAAAGGCAGAGAGCAACCAAGTGCTAAGGTTACTGAAGGGATTAATTTCTCCATACAGGGCAAGTTTTCTCCTTCTTTGGCACAGGCAGCAGTTCAATAAATAATTAATGCTTGTTAATCTTTTAGCTGTTTCTCCCCTTGTAAAAAATGAATGGGTCTTCCAGCATCTGTTGCATTGTAACCTAGAGGTATTTGGCCTCCGTCCCCCACCCTGCTGAAACATGCTCCTCCTAATCCCTGTTGGTTGTGTCAGTGACACTTGGCAGTCATGCCCAGCCTCCAGGTTCGGGGCCTAAACGGGAGGGCACACGGGGCAGCAGGTCCTTCCAGAAGAGCTTTACAGAAACACTCTTTCTTCCCGAAAGCTTGGGGGGTTTGCAGACACTTGTCCTCACAATATCTCCTCCCTTACTGCTGAGTCCCATTTGGCAAAAGAGGTTGTGCAAGATTAACCATGGGGTGGGGGAACAGCACCCTCTCCCTCTAGGTCTCAGAAGAGGGAGGTCAAATGACCTAGGACATCGTTTTGGGTTTTGTCACTGAATTGTGCCTCCGTTTGCCTGAGCGGGGCTATCAGAGCCACAGGAGGCAGATGGGGAGAGTCAGGCAGGGAGGGAAGACTTCCCAGATGTCTAGGTTCCTCCAGCCTCAACTACTACATTTTTCCCTGCTTTAAATCACAAATCAATTGTGCCACCTCCTCCAGGAAGTTCCCCTAGATTGAACCAGCCTGACTACCCCTCCACTACCGCAATACCTGATTCACCCTTCCCCCTCAGTGCCCCTTGGTAATTATCCCAATGGCAAAGTTCTGTTGGTGACTAGTTTTTCATATAGAATTTCAGCCCTGGTGGGGCAGTAAATATACCAAGATTCTGTGTGCCTCCCAGAGTCTTATAGAAGGGTTGGGGCGTCAGCTGGGGAGGCCAGTGAGAAGCTCAGAGACAGCAGACCGCTGGTAAATCCTGTGGGTCTGAGGGAAAACCCTGGCCAGGGGCTCATGTTCACGTCCCAACCCTGCTACATTCGAGTGGTGCCACCTCAGCCCTCTATGCCCAGATTTCCTCGGCTCACGAGTGCAGACACGTTTGCAAGGGTAGAGTGCTAAGTGGATAGCGGGGTTTATTGTCACCATCACCTCTGTGTCCTCTTGCTCTGGTAGCCTGATGTAGAGCCGTCTTCAGAGACACCATCCTGTGCCCACTTGCTCTCCCTTCCAGTCTCAATGATATAAGACTGCAACGTCAGAGCTGCAAAGCGCCCTTAATGGTCATCCAAGTCCTCGTTTTACAGCTCAGAAAACAGAGGTCCAAAAGCTGAGGCGCCCGGTGTGAGAGCTGGCCCCAGAACGCAGACTCCGGACCCCATGGTGTCTCAGCAGCGCCAGACCCTAGCAATCACGTTTTGAAAGAATACCATTTTTACGGAGTACTTCCCTTGCACCAGGCTCTCTGCTAGACACTTTTTGTGGATTATCCAATTTAATCCTCGTACAACTCTGTGTGGTTGGTACAATTACTATTCTCACAGTACAGACAAGATAACTGAGGCACCGAGAAGGTCACACAGCTAGTAAGGGTCAGAGCCAGATTCTAAATGACTCCAGAGTTTGTGCTTCTAATTGACTACGCCCTTCTGCTCGGTGCTCTACGTTTCTGTAGGCTGACTCGCTCTAGGAGAGAAACTACGCGAAAAATGCCAGACTAGTCACAAGACTCACTGAAGAATAAAGCGGAATCTCTGCCCTCAAAGAGTTTATGATTACTTTTTCCCTTTCTTTTCCTTCACTCAGCTAACATGAGGGATTGATCAAATAAGGAAATATCTTAAAGATATGGGAGCCAAGATTTCTCTATCAGTAAAGGGAGTTAAAAATACGGAAAGGTTCATAGCAGCACTATTGACAATAGCCAAAAGGTGGAAACCACCCAAATAGCCATCAGTGGATGAATGAATAAGCAATTGTGGCTAGCCATACAATGGAATATTATTCAGTCCTACAAATGAATGAAGTACTGATATATGTTACAACGTGAATGAACCTTGAAAACATGCTAAGTGCAAAAAGCCACACAAAAGGTCACATATTGTGTGATTCTCTTGAGATGAAATGTCCAGCATCAGTAAATCCATTGAGGCAGAAAGCAGGCTGGAGGTTTCCAAGGGCTGGGAGGAAGGAGGAATAGGACCTGACTGCTTAATGGATGGGAGTTTCCTTTTGGGATGATGAAAATATTTTGAAACTACATAGAGCTGGTGGTTGAACATCTTGAATGTACTAAATGTCACTGAATTATTCACTTTAACATGGCTAATTTTGTGTTATGTGAATTTTACCTCAATTTAAAAAAAATTATGGAAATACAAAAAATTAGAATTGTCCCCGCGGCGTTGGATTGCAGTTGAAAGTATCAGTGTGGACGCATGGATGTCAATATATGGTGGTCTTACTTAGGGATGCTATGACTGTGTGGGATAATTCTGCTTATCTGGGAAGACTGAGTTTCTTCCAGGAGTATTGGAAGTCTAGGAAGTGGTGGTTCAGTAGTAAAATTCTCACCCTACCTGTGGGAGGCTGGGGTTCAATTCCCAGCCAATGCACCTCAAGTGCAGGCACCACCCATCTGTCAGTGGAGGCTTCCATGTTGTTATGATGCTGAACAGGTTTCAGCAGCGCCTCCAGACTAAGATGGACTAGGAAGAAAGGCCTGGCGATCTTCTAAAAATCAGCCAGTGAAAACCCTACGGATCACAACAGTCTGATCTTGATGTACATAGGGTTCCCATGAGTAGGGGGCCAACTCAACAGCAGCTAATAACAACATATATCCTAAAAGATACTTGATCAGTGGGATTAGCAGTCCTTCCTGCTCATCAGAGCAAATGCAGGCCAGACCCCAGGAGCAGCACCAACAACCTTCTCGGCTTCGGCACCACCATCGGCAAGTTTACCTACCCCTGCCCTCGGGTGTAGGTGTGGCTGTGCACTAGCTCCTGAGAGCTGCTTAGAGTCTCAGCCTTAGGCCTGTGGTCACCAAGCCCATGTAAGCACTAGAATCACCTGGGGATTAGAGTAAAATGCCTAAATAAGAATCTCTAGGGTGCGGCTTGGGATGTTGTACTCATAACAATCTCCCAGTTAATTTTTGTGCGGTCAGCCTATGGACTGTGGATTGGGAGAATCCCGTGTACTGTGTGATTTTGGGCAGACCACTCAACCTCTGTGAACCTTCAATTCCTCATCTGTAAATTGGAGATAATAGTATCTGCCCTGCTTACCTCCCAGGGTTTGTGTGAATGAGGCAACATACAAAGTGCTTTGTCAGCTCTAACACACTAATGAAACATAATGAACTATTGCTGCCCCCCTAGAACCCATAGTTGTCTTCCTCTGTTTCCTGCCTTGAGCCTTGCAGGCCGGCCACCTCTCCCTCTCTCCATGGAACACTCGATGAGTCAGGGATAGTGTCTCTCTCCTGTGGAATCTGCTCACTATACCATCTATCAGCCATGAAAAGGCATCCAAGACTTATCAGGGCCCCTGGCCCAGAGCACTTGAGTCACATACCACTTAAGCCACCACACACCAGAAGTGAAACACCCTGGTCATATTTTAGATATTTTTCTCTTGCCCAAAACTACAGAGCCGCCCAAATTGTAATAAGAAGAAAGCCCCGCGTGGTGAATTGAGCTTTTGTCATCCCTTGGTTATGGGCGGGGCAGTAGGTAGCTACTGTTGTGCTCTTGTTGACCCAGTGCGTGAAGGTTCTCTTTTCCATAAGACATTTTTCTTGCATTCCATCCAGAACTAACTTATTCAGAGCCCCAAACCAAAACCAGCAGGGGTTAAGAACTCAGCTGCTAACCAAAAAGTCGGCACTTCGAATCCACCAACTGCTCCTTGGAAACCCTATGGGGTGGTTCTACTCTTGACATGTAGGGTTGCCGTGAGTTGGAATTCAGAGCCCAGGACTGCTAAATACCTCAGGGCTGAGCCACGGCCCTCCTAGGACTGACTCAAGGAAAACCCTCCTTGAGGGAGAGCAGATAGGCAGGCGCTGAAAGACCCAGAAATCAGTGCTCGGCCCCTCCTGTTTCCTGTCCCCAAGAACAAGTTCCACTCCTTCTCCCAAAGAGGAGATTATGAATTGCGAAACACCTTAATGGAAGAAACAGCCACAGGGCACCAGCTTAGTGGGACTGTATCCAAAATCATTATGTCAGGAACAGTTTCTTTCCCCAAGTACACACAGACTGTTTTCCAGCAATTATCCTAAATCAATTTTTATAGGCAGATGGGGCTGAGGAAGAGGAGGAGGAAGGCGTTTTCAGCTGGGGAGATGCACAATCTCCCATTCATCTGCTTTGTCTCTGGGTCATCTCACGTTAAGAAGGGGTCTTCCCTGGCCCAGAGGCACGACCTTCCTCCTATCTCTCCCCTAACTGTCATCCCCTTTTACTCATTAAGACAGACTTTGGGACGTGAGATTTTCTTCACAAAGCTTTGAATATTACTATTCAAGTAATATTAGATAAATAGTAAGTAATTAAATTACTTATTAAATAAGTAACATAAGGCGCCTGTGTGGCGCAAACGGCTTGTGCTCAATTACTAACCTAAAGGTTGGTAGTTCAAACCCACCTAGCGCTCCGTGGGAAAAAGTCCTGGTGATCTGCTTCTGTAAAGATCATAGCCAAGAAAACCCTATGGAGCAGTTTTATTCAGTAACATATGGGCTGCCATGAATTGGAATCGACTCAACGGCAACAGGTTTGAGTTTTCTTGGTTTTGAGTACAGTAAGTCCTCTAAAGTTAGAAATGAAACTGATTTTACCTCTGTAGAGGATAAAGAGCAGGCCAAGCACCCTGAGACGGGGTTATCTGGCTGAGAGAGGACCAGGGGATGTGGTGGAATGAGCCCTGGCTGGGAGCTCTGGTCCCAGCTCTGTCGTGAAATAGCAGGTCATTCACCCCAAGTTCCAATCAGTTAGAAAACTCAGCGAGCCTCTGAAAGGGCCAGGACTTGCCACTTTCAGCCAGACTGGGCTGAACACAATGCGTTTCAGGCATGGTAGAACAGAAAACGTTTCTTAGGAAGCCAGAATTTAATTTGTACTCATAGAGGAGAGGTGAGGAGTGGAGGAAGGGTGGATGTAGGTGGGGTCAGTGGCAGGAGCAGAGGTTGGAGATTTTCTGCAGATGATATGGGAGACAAACAGCCCAGGCATTGGTCACCTAGCCAAGGGGCCAGTACAAATGGCTAGAGTTAACTAATCAGTAAAAAAGGGTTGGCAACTCAAAAATGAGGTCACTGTCTGCTCACCTGTAACAGAGCAGATCATTAGCAATGGATTCTGTGAGGTGTGTGGGTTAAGGGCAGCATGAGAATAGGGGTGACCCTTGGAAAGCCTAAGAGAGGGCCTCAGCCCGCAGGAGAGTGCCGGCTCTCAACAAAGTCCAGCCTACATATTTGATGGGAGGTTGATTTTTGTAAAAGCATTAGAAAGCATTTTGTAAATACAAAACAGATATTACTTGATTTTTTTACAGCTTTGAGAGGCAGGGATCTGATTTCTAACCCATGGCCAAATCCCTCTGGGGATAGGTCCTGCGGCAGTGGCGAATTCCCAAGACTAACTCAATCCAGCCTCCACATAAGATATTAATATTGATGCTTATGATGATATGATACAAATATCACTAACAAGTTTCTTGGTTTCAACACCCAGGAGAGAATAGGGAAAGGCCCAGGCATAGAACAAAGTTCAGTTGCTTTACTTCCCACTCTCATATTGTTCTTCAAATATTCCTTGGCTTCTACACTGAGAAAACCTGGACTTCGTTCCCAGAGACCCTCAGAGAACATACACACATACAATGGGAGGATCAGGCTCCTCAGGGGGACGGAGATCCTGCAACACTAGAACGAGGAGGTGATGGAGGCGGACAATTGGTCAGTTCAGTTCCAAGAATAGCAGAACACCAGCTCTTGTAACGCCCTAACACCCCCTAATATTTTAGCGTGCATTTTCTATAAGCAAGAGTATTCTCCTACATAATACCAATATAATCATCAAAATCCTGATTCCCATTCAAGTTTGCTAATTGTTCCTGTCAGGTCCAGAATCACATTTTACATTTAGTTATGTCTCTTTAAAACTCCTTGCTGTCGAGTGGATTCCAACTCATAGCAACCTTATAGGACAGAGTAGAACTGCCCCATAGGATTTCCAAGGCTGTCATCTTTATAGAAGCAGACTGCCACATCTTTCTGCTGAGAATCAGCTGGTGGGTTCCAACCCACTGACCTTTTGGTTAGTAGCCAACCACTTAACCATTGCACACCCAGGGTTCTCTTAGGTCTCTTTAGGCTTCTTCAGTCTGGAATATTTCCTCAGTCTCCCTGACTTTCATGACCTTGACACTTTTGATGATTATGTGCCATTTCTTTTACAGAACACCCCTCATTTGGGTTTGCCTAGTGCTTTCTCATCATTAGATTCAGGTTATGCATTTTTGGCTGAAATGCCACAAAAGTGCTGTTGTGTTCTTCTCATTGCATCTATTTGATGGTCCATGATTTCAATTTGCCTTATTACAGGTGATATTGACTTTGATCACTTGATTTAAGTGGTATCTGCCAGGCTTCTCCACCGCATAGTTACTCTTTTTTCCCTTTGTAGGTATGAGACTATCGGACACTATAAAGATACCCCAATCCTCATCAAACTTTTGCCTGGGAGTTTTAACATTCATTGATGTTTCTTGGCTGAATTAACTACTATGATGGCTGCCAAATGACGCATTTCTAATTTCGTCATTTCTTCTAAGTATATTAGTTGGCATTCTGCTCTAAGGAAAAGTTTCTCATTTATTTATTCACTTAGATATTTATATCAGTATAGACTTGTAGATCCTATTTTATTCAATGGGGTATAGAATTCGTTACTACCATTATTTATTTTCATGTTCAACTTACCCCAGATTTGGCCAGTGAGGGTCCCTTCAAGCTGGTTTCCGTGTCTTTTTGACATGTCTTCCTCATTCTCTGAGCACTTCCTTACTTTTCAGCACAGCAAAATATTTCTGGGTCATTATGTATTTTCCCTGCCACACTCATGGAAACAACCGTATCTGCAAGGAGCTCGGGCTCTTTTTAGTGGAGAATGACATTTAGAAACCATGATCTGAGCACTAAGTGTGCTTCCTGTTATTCACTGCTCCCAGGTCCTCTCAATGAGGAGAGCTATGGTGTACACACACACACGCACACACGCACACACTTAATCAATCATGACAGAAAGCAAATCAGTGGCTGCCTGAGGGTGGGCGTGGTAGGCAAGAATGGGAGACAGGAATTACAAAGAGGTGCTGGTTAACTTTTGGAGTGGAAGGTATATTCACCATTAATAAGTCAAAACTTATATTAATAGGTACATTTTAAATATGTGCAATTAATTGTATGTCAATTGTATCTCAATAAAGCTGTTAAAATTTTTGACATCCCTGGACTCGTCATTATGCAAGGACAGCAATATTCTATGGTTGTCTAAAGTATTGTTTAAAGAAAAACAATAAGTAGAATTTTGAAATCAAGAAATTCCTCTTATATTCAATAAATGTAAAGTAAGAATGATAAAAACTTCTCTCAACGTTTTTAGCAGATTAAGATATGGACTGTAGGTTTTGGGTTTTTGGGGTTAACTTTTTATAAAGTCTGTTTAATAAATGTGAATGTATTCTGAGTGCAAATGTTTATTCTAAATATAAGTGACTTCTCTAAAACGAGAACAATTGTGAAGTCAATAAATAACTATGTAAGCAGAATCACTTACATGTGTGTTTAGAAATTTCTCTTGTAAACTTGGTGACAATAAACATATACCTCAAATATACTTTTTTAAAAAGTATCTTATAATATAAAAAATTGCAGTCAACCTAAATGTTTGATTATGGTCCAAAATATAATAAAACTCCCAAAAGATATTTTACCATTGCAGAATATTTAATATTTTAAGTGAGACAAACAATATAAATATAATCCCATTTTTCTGGAGAGGGAATAAACAAATATATATGCATATGTTTTTGTGTATTTTTATATATGTAAATACACCAAAATGTTGATAGCAGTTACTTCTGAATGGTAAGATAGTGAACATTTGAATTTTCTTTGCGGCTTCCTATATTTTCCAATTTTTATCCAGTTAATATGTATACACCCACAAGCCTTCATCTCTAATTCAGAAATCCAAAAAAACCTCTGAAAATGATCAAACTTGGTGCAAACTCATTTAGCAACATAAAACCTGTCTAAAATGACATGCACCCTTATTTAGTCTATTTTGCTTTTGTTAGCTGTCATCAAGTTGATTCAGACGCATGGAGATCCCATGTGTGCAGAGTAGAACTGCTTCATAGGGTTTTCAAGGCTGTGATCTTTAGGAAGCAGATCACCAGGCCTGTCTTCTGAGGTGCCTCTGGATGGGTTTGAACTGCCAACCTCCCTTACTACAAGTCTCCCAGCCTGAGACAGAACCAAGCTGGGAAATGGGATATGCTTTGAATCGGGTGAGAGATTGAAACTTACATAATTAAATGGATTTGACTTCATAATACCTTCAAAACAACATGTGTTCATATTTGAGAGGAACCAGGAAAGTTATGGGATCTACCAACGATATCAGCAAGGAGAGACAAGAGAAGCTCAGAGAAAAGCAACAGTGTGGAAGAATAAAGCTGTCTGCTTTCACCCAACACGCACAGTTGGATCAATAAGCCACTTACACACCAACAGTGCTGTGCTGTTAAATTTTTAAAAGTGGCTGTCCTGGGAGGGGAAAGCCCTGATTAGTTTGCCAATTTCTGTGGTGTAAATGCTCCTACCATGGCCATTTTCAAGCAACCAAAGTGATGTCACTGAAAGCAACAGTGGTGCCGTGAGCCACTCCCACACCACTGCCTGCTTGTACCTAGTGCTCAGTAGAGTGGACTTAGTCTTTCCCGACACATCCTCCATCGTCTTCACAAGGCTTTGTATTAAAGAATTCTCCAGGTATTTTGAGGCTGGATGGTCCCTGCCTGATTATTAAGAGTTAATATCTTGGTGCTCAAAGTGGAAAAACCAAGTAAGCAGCTTTCTGTCCAGAACCCAGTCTTAACTAGGCTGGCTTTTGTCTTGAAGACTAAGACACAAGTGGGTATTTGGCAATCACTAAGTCATTCCTTCAATGCATTGGTGTGACAACAGATCTCCCAAACTTTAGAAACTTGCCCCCAAGTCATCTGGAAAGGTTCTTACCACCCGCTGCCCTCCCCCTTAAAGAGCGCGGTTTGGGGGTACCTCATCTCTCCATTTTCCCCTTCCCCCTTCCTTGTTCCTCTTGCCTGAGGTAATTTAGTTGGTGACCATTTGGCAGTACAATTAGATAGGGGGACACTTATCTAGAAAGCATGAGAAGATGTCCATCCCTCACCCAACCTCCTTCTTTGACCCCTACTCAGGCCCCCCAGACCATCCTGGGGTCAGTCTGCTTATCTCTATAGCCAATGGGATTTCTCTGCCTTCTAAGAGGACTTCTGATATAGATGTGAAGCTTTCTAAAACAGGAAGACAATCGTAGGCACCCAGGATTATATTTTTAAACCCCCACAAAGGTTCAATGGTGTTACTGATGCCTTTCTTTATAAAGCATTCTTTCTCAGACATCAATAATTAGAGTAGGTAATGCTCATTTGATGATTTAGCACTCAGCAATGATTTCACTAAAGCTAAGTTTAGCCTTTTTCTGTGATATCATGCTTTGAAGTGTGACCAAATGAAGCAGGGCTCTGCAAGAATAACACGGAGGCAGAATGAAGCCAATGCTGGGATGTGAGCTGGGCACCTGGGTCCTGTGCCCAGTCCTGTCACCTTAATCCTCAATCCACTTGCAGAAAGGAGAGACTGGAGTGCAATTAGCAGAAGGGATTAGTGGGGGCGATCATCCCAGAGAAGTGAAATAATTTGTCTAAAAGAAAAACAGCTCCACACAGGCCGGAAGGCCCCGCCGCTGACCTGAAGCCTGCTGGCATCTCCTGCTGTTGTAAGGAGCAGATTGAGCAACCCCTCTGAGATTAATTTCCTCATCTGTCACCTGAGACCACACATCTTTCATGATGGGCAGATGGTCTGGCTCAGAGGGCACAGCCATGGGCTGGAAATGGGAGGCGGGGAATCTAAAACCTGGTTTGTCACCGTCAGTACCATGTGACCTTGACTGAGCGAAGAACTCAGTTTGTGCCAGTTTTTCTCTGCTCAATAGGGACGATGATGGTGGTGATGATGATGATGGGCTAGGAAGCTACAAGATGTCTGTTGTAACTCACTAGCCCATAAAACTCTGCTAAAGCTCATCTGAACCCCAATTTCTTGGCCTCTGAGTATCCAAAGTCCTTTCCATGATTTCTGTGACTTCCTGTGCTAACTTCTTCATGACCCTCTCTGCCTGTAGATAGCTAGTCTGGGCACATCAATCCAGATGTCAGGTACAGCCCCTGACGGCCACAAAGAGTTCACTCTCATACAAGCACCTTGTGGATTCAGAGACACTGAACATGGGGAGGTGGCTTGGGTGCAGTCACTTCACGCACCTCACACCCTTTCAGCACCCTCTCAGCCCCCTCCCCGCAGCCTCTGCCATGTGATACCTAGACACTCTCCCCCCTCGTGTAGGGCATCTGCCCATGCCCGGGGCCTGCGGGATTCCAGCTTCCAAGACAAAGCACAGGTCAAAGTGTTTCCCCAGCAAATCAGCTTTTTCTTCCTAAGGGAAATTCTGATAAATAAACTTTGCTCTATCTTGTTACAGTTATAACTTATATGAACGCAATTTACTTGTAGGGGACATTGCAGATCATCTCATTTGATCCTCATGACAGCCCTGTGAAGTATGATTTTACAGAGGAGGAAACCGAGGCTTAGAGAGGTCGAGTGACCAGCATTGTACAACTTGGAGAGGGCGGAGCCTGAATTCCAACCTAGGCCTGACACCAGAGCCCGCAGTTCTCCTTCTACTGCGACCTCCTTGTCTCCAGTGCTGAGGATACCCTCGGGACTAGCCCCAGCCCTAGCCCACCTGGCCCCAGAAAGGCATTGGCAAGCCACCCAGCCAACACTGAGGGGAGGGACCCCTTCTGCATCACTCCCTCCCTACTCCACGCAATTCTTCAGCAGTGGAAGCCTTGTTCCCTGACCCCCAAGGAAGCAGCAGCAACTTTCCAAAGGGATTTCTCAGGAGCGAGGAGGGAAAAAGGGCTTCACAGAGACTCTAGGTTGGAGAGGCATGATCTCTGGCCTCTCGCCCTCCTGCATTTGCTTTTCCATGTCCTTGAGCAACCACCTCCACTCCTGCCTCTCCCAATCCCCCCATTTCCTAACCAGGGACTCCATCCCCTGACAGCAAGGAGACATGGTGCTGGTGTTGGTGCTTGAGATGGAGGAAACGCAGAGAGGGGGCATCAGTCTGATCAAACCCAAGAGTAACAACGTAAAGAGCAAAGTCTTGGTGAGATGTGGAGCGACACTACAGCGTGACACAATAGTGGGAATTGTAATGGGATGGAAACAGTATGCGGAAGTACATGCTGTATATAAAACTAGAGGGCAGTGGTAGTGCGGTGATAGAGTTCTTGCCTTCCATGCGGGAAACCCGGGTTCCACTCCTGGCCAGTGCACCCCACGGGCAGCCCCCATCACTCTCCCAGTGAGGGCTTCAGTGCTGCTCTGATGCTGAACAGGTTTCAGTGGAGTTTCCAGACTAAGACACACTAGGAAGAACGGCCTGGTGATCTACTTCCAAAAATCAGCCAACAAAAACCCTACGGAGCACAACAGTCCAATCCACAACAGATCATGGGGCTGGTGCAGGGCCAGGAAGCATTTTGTTCCGTTGTGCATGGAGTCACCGTGAGTCGGGGGGCCAACTCCATGGCGGCTAACAACAGAAATATATAAAACTATTTTAAAGGTTCCACAATTAATTCTCAGGTATCAGTGATGACGAGGAGAGAAATGGGAATAGATCTTAGCAACAGACACCTTGAAAACCTGGTTGGCTTTGAGATGAAGCACATGTCCTGCAGAACTTCCAGTCTCTGGTAAAGGTTGACTAAGGATGGTAATACAATGCATTTAACTCCCGAGCACATACATAAAGTGACGACCAGCCGAGCTGACAACTGATGGCACCACTTAAAAGAAGGACAGGGGCTGTGAGACACACACAGGTGAAGTTCATTTTTAGATCATCAAGTAAATGAAAGAAGCAATTATTGTAACACCTTACCTTTATACACCACTTTACAATTAACCCAACTCTTTCATGACTCATTTTACTTAGAGAAACGAACAGCGCAAACTCTAAAGTTAAACTGCCTGGTTTGAATGCCCCACCATGCACTTATTGTGTGATCTTATAAAAATGATTTTCTTTCCTGCTTCTCAGGTTCCCCCATCTACACAATGGTGATGCTAATGATACTTACCTCACAGGGCTGTCTGAGGACTAAATGAGATGTCCATTCATTCGCTCATCTGTTCATTCATCCGTTCAACAAACGGTTTTGAGCATCTTCTATATGCCAGATGCTATTCTAAGCACAACAGACAAATGAGGCCACAAGCTGTCTCCTCATGAAACTTCTGGTGGGGGAGACAAATAACATAATAAATGTTACTGTTCGCTGTTGTCAAGTTGACTTTGACTTACGGTGACCTGATGTACAACAGAACAAAACATTGCCCCGTCCTGCGTCATCCTCACAATTGCTGGCATGTTCAAGTCCATCACTGCAGCCACTGTGCCAATCCATCTCACCAAGGGTTTTCCTAGCCCTTGCTGGCCCTCTACTTCACCAAGCATGATATCCTCCTCTAGCAATTAATCCCTCCTGATGATGTGTCCAAAGCAAGCAGGTTGGACAATGTTCTGTTGTGATCCATAAGGTTTTTCTTGACCAGTTTTCAGAAGTAGATTGCCAGTCCTTTCTTCCTAGCCTGTCTTAATCTGAAAGCTCCACTGAAACTTGTCCACCATGGGTGATGCTGCTGGTATTTGAAATACCGGTGGTATAGCTTCCAGCGTCATAGCAACATGCAAACCACTGCAGTACAACAAACTGACAGATGGGTGGTGGACATACTAAATAAATGTACTGTATTGTATGTTGCTATTGATGATGTTGTGTTAGTTGCCATCGAGTCTATTCTCATTCATGGACACCCCATGTGTGCAGAGTAGAACTGCTCCATAGGGTTTTCAAGGCTGTGACCTTTTGGAAGCAGATCACCAGGCCTGTCTTTTGAGATGCCACTGGGTGGTTTGAAACTGCCAACCTTTTGGCTAATAGCCAAGTGCTTAACCATTTACATCATCCAGGAATGAAAAAACTGAGGAGCGTAAGTTGAACCACAGTGCCTCCACCCTATAAGCTCAATAAGTATTAGCTGCTAGTACCCCAGTCTCACAGCAGCCCGGGGAGGTAGGCAGGCTTACAGCTCACATTTCAGAGACATGTAACCTAAGGATCAGAGAAGCTAATACTTAGGGCCACACAGCTGGCAAAGGCCAAGCCAGGACTCAGAATCCCTTCTGCCTCCCACTACGGTGCCCCTGGTGCCTCATGGGCTGTCTACCTGGTAAGGAGAGAAGCCTGCAGTGGTAGAGGAGGGGTGGGGCACCAGGTGGAACTCACCACAGTGAAGCTCCCTTCTCCCCAGCTCAGCACCTCCCCTTGCTGCCTGCCAGCTAAGTCGCCAGGACCTGCTGAGCAGGAAACGCTGGGCAGCTGACAGCAGGGGCACTGCAGAAGGACTGCTCCTGAAGGAGTCTCCTGGAGGAGGCCCCCAAAATAAGGGTTCCCACGAGGTGGAGGCTGTCAGGGTGCCAAGAGGAGAAATGGCAGCCTGTTTTATTGACTTTCCACTCAGTGGACTCCTCCAGGCCTTGGTTGGGAGACAACGAACAGAGGACGGCACAGAGCGACGCTGGCAGTCTCCATCAATGCAGTCAGGCACCTATGGGGTTCCTTTTCCAGGCCTGGGCAGTGGTGGACACAATGTCCTTCTCCTGGAGGTGGTGGGTAGGGCTCCAACGGCCATGCCTGCCCACCAGCTTGTCAGGAAACAGGAAGATAACAAGCCTTGTACACACACCGTTAAGCAGGGGACTATTTGAGCTAGCTCCCACACATCCGTCAGTTTGTTGTACTGTGGAGGCTTGCGTGTTGCTGTGATGCTGGAAGCTATGCCACCGGTATTCAAATACCAGCAGGGTCACCCATGGCGGTCAGGTTTCAGCTGAGCTTCCAGACTAAGACAGACTAGGAAGAAGGGCCCAGCAGTCTACTTCTGAAAAGAATTAGCCAGTGAAAACCTTATGAATAGCAGTGGAACATTGACTGATATAGTGCTGGGGAAGAGTTGCCTCCTCAAAGTAGAGTTGACCTTAATGACATGGATGGAGTCAAGCTTTTGGGACCTTCATTTGCTGATGTGGAATGACTCAAAATGAGAAGGAACAGCTGCAAACATGCATTAATAATCAGAATGTGGAATGTACAAAGTATGAAACTAGGAAAATTGGAAATTGTCAAAAATGAAATGGAACGCATAAAAGTTGATATCCTAGACATAAGTGAGTTGAAATGGACTTGCATTGGCCATTTTGAAAGACAATCATATGGTCTACTATGCCAGGAATGACAAACTGAAGAGGAATGGCATTGGATTCATCATCAAAAAGAGCATTTCAAGATCTATCCTGAAGTATAATGCCATCAGTTATAAGATAATATCCATAGGCCTACAAGGAAGACCAATTAATATGACTATTATTCAGATTTACTCACCAACCCCTAAGGCCAAAGATGAAGAAATTTTTATGAACTTCTGCAGTCTGAAGTTGATCAAACATGCAATCAGGAAGCATTGATAATTACTGGTGACTGGAATTCCAAAGTTGGAAACAAAGAAACAAAGAAGAAGGATTGGTAGTTGGAAAATATGGCCTTAGTGATAGAAATGATGCTGGAGATCGCATGATAGAGTTTTGCAAGACCAATGACTTCTTCATTGCAAATACCTGTTTTCACCAACATAAACAGCGACTATACACGTGGACCTTGTCAGAGGGAATACACAGGAATCAAATCGACTACATCTGTGGAAAGAGACGATGGAAAAGCTCAATATCAACAGTCAGAACAAGTTCAAGTTGAAACTGAAGAAAATTAGAACAAGGTCATGACAGCCAAAGTAGAACCTTCAGCATATTTCACCTGGATTTAGAGATCATCTCAAGAATAGATTTGACACACTGAACACTAATGACTGAAGACCAGACGAGTTGTGGAATGACATCAAGGACATTACATATGAAGAAAGCCAAGAGGTCAATAAAAAGACAGGAAAGAAAGAAAAGAACAAAATAGATGTCAGATAAGGGACTCTGAAACTTGCTCTTGAACGTCTAGTAGCTAAAGCAAAAGGAAGAAATGATGAAGTCAAAGAGCTGAGCAGATTTCAAAGGGCAGCTCATGAAGACGAAGTAAAATATTATAATGACACGTGCAAAGACCTGGAGGTAGAAAACCAAAAGGGAAGAACATGTTCGGCATTTCTCAAGCCAAAAGAACTGAAGAAAAAATTCGAGCCTCATGTTGCAATAGTGAAGGATTCTATGGGGAAAATATTAAACGACACAGGCAGCATTAAAAGAGGATGGAAGGAATACACAAAGTCACTATATCAAAAAGAATTGGTTGACATTCAACCATTTCAGGAGGTCGCATATGATCAGGAACTGATGGTACTGAAGGAAGAAGTCCAAGCTGCACTGAAGGCATTGGCAAAAAACAAGGCTCCAGGAATTGACAGAATACCAACTGAGATGTTTCAACAAATGGATGCAGTGCTGGAAGTACTCACTCGTCTATGCCAAGAAATTTGGAAGACAGTTACCTGGCCAACCAACTGGAAGAGATTCATATATATGCCTATTCCCAAGAAAGGTGATCCAACAGAATGCAGAAATTATTGAACAGTATCATTAAAATCACACGCAAGTAAAATTTTGCTGAAGATCATTCAAAAGCAGCTGCAGCAGTACATCGACAGGGAACTGCCAGAAATTCAAGCTGGATTCAGAAGAGTACGTGGAACCAGGGATATCATTGCTGATGTCAGATGAATCATGGCTAAAATCAGAGGATACCAGAAAGATGTTTACCTGTGGTTTATTGACTATGCAAAGACATTTGGCTGTGTGGATCATAACAAATTATGGATAACATTGGGAAGAATAGGAATTCCAGAACACTTAATTGTGCTCATGAGGAACCTGTACATAGATCAAGAGGCAGTTACTGGAAAAGAACAAGGGGATACTTGTTTAGTTTAAAGTCAGGAAAGGTGTACATCAGGGTTGTATCCTTTCACCATACTTATTCAATCTGTATACTGAACAAATAATCTGAGAAGACAGACTATATGAAGAAGAACAGGGCATCGGGATTGGAGGAAGACTCATTAACAACCTGTGATATGCAGATGACACAACCTTGCTTGCTCAAAGTGAAGAGGACTTGAAGCACTTACTGATGAAGATCAAAGGCCACAGCCTTCAGTATGGTCTACCCAGAAGACACCATGCTCTGCCTTGCCTCAACATGAAGAAAACAAAAATCCTCACAAATGGACCAATAAGCAACATCATAATAAAAGGAGAAAAGATTGAAGTTGTCAAGGATTTCATTTTACTTGAATCCACAATCAACACCCATGGAAGCAGCAGTCAAGAAATCAAAAGACTTATTGCATTGGGCAAATCTGCTGCAAAAGTCCTCTTTAAAGTGTTGAAAAGCAAAGGTGTCACCTTGAAGACTAAGTTGTGCCCGACCCAAGGCATGTATTTTCTATTGCCTCATATGCATGCAAAAGCTGGATAATGAACAAGGAAGACCGAAGAAGAATTGATGCCTTTGAATTGTGGCGTTGGTGAAGAATATTGAATATACCACGGACTGCCAAAAGCATGAACAAATCTGTCTCGGAAGAAGTACAAACAGAATGCTCCTAAGAAGCAAGGATGGCAAGACTACATCTCACATACTTTGGACATGTTATCAGGAGGGATCAGTCCCTGGAGAAGGACATCATGCTTGGTAAAGTAGAGGGCCAGCAAAAAAGAGGAAGACCCTCAACAAAATGGATTGACACAGTGACTGCAACAATGGGCTCAAGGATACAACGATTGTGAGGATGGCCCAAGACCAGGCAGTGTTTTGTTCTGTTTTACATAGGGTCACTATAAGTTGGAATGACTCAACAGCACCTAACAACAACAACAAATCTGAGATAAAGCTCTGTCTGGCTTCGAAGTGGGGTGGGGACCCCAGTTTCCATTCTAGGGCACAGCCATGTGGGGTCTTGTATTCTCCACTGCGGGTCCATCTGACTCTCACTTATAGGCCATGCCCTGTCCCATCCCTGGAACTAATCTCAGCACCCAGAGTAAGCACTGAGTTGCCCTTAATAGAATCTGCCAGTTTCCTGCCACCTTGCTCTGGCCACCTTGCCCTCATCTTGCTTGGTGTTTCTGGTAACTCGTGCTCTGTATTTTTATCCCTGTCTTAACAACTTCCTGATCTCTCTAGGGAACCCTGGTTCCTCTAGGACTAGAGTCTAGCCTCACTCTTCCAGACTCCTCTCGCATTTCTCTCCAAGCGTGTAAGCACCTGTACCAAGTGCCAAGCTTGTCACAGGTGTCTGAGACTCCACTGCATCTTAGCCAGCTTCCTGATGCTGCCTACCTGCCTACCTACCTTCTTCCATCTTGGAATAATACTGCCCTAGCTGGTATACCCCTTAAATCCCATGTTGGATCACCCAGTGTGACAGCCGTAGAGGTCTACCCAGAAGACACCATGCTCTGCCTTGCCAGATCAGAGCTCCTTCCAGTAACTGCTAGTCCTGCATGCTGTCCTCATGCTAACGCCCCCACTCCAGGGAGCAGACTAGTTCCAGTCCCAGCCTGCTTCATACCACGGCACCTAACTGGTCTTTGCCAGATCATGTTCCAGAATATGCATTGAAGTCTGGGCTTCCTAGCTCTTAGATGACAATATAAAGATGAGGTTACATATTTTGTTTTGTAAATATCTTTTTTACCCTTAATTATAAAACAAAACAAACAAACAATAAAATGTGTACAAAGTAAAATATAATAGCTCCCCCTTCTCTTCCTCCTTAATCTCTACTGAGAAGTATCCACTGTTAACAGTTTGCTGTGTATCCACCCACCCTTTTCTTCCACGCGTGTGTGAGCATGCACACACACACATAAACACACGCCTTGCCTTTTTAATGTAGCAAGGACATTTTTCCATATCAGGACCTATAAAGATAACTCATTGCTTTAGTGGCTGTTATAATATCCATTGCCTCATAACATGCTTAATAGTTCTACTATTTAAGTTGTTTCCAATTATTCATAACTACAAAACAATACCATAATAAACATCTTGTGCATATATCTTTTTGCACTTGTGTTTTTTCATGGGTTAGTTTCCTGGAATTCTTGGTATTCCATTTTAATGTACATTCTTTGATGATGAGTATATTTTCATCTGTTGGTTGGATCTTCGTGTTTCCTCTGTGAATTTCTTGCCTACATAGTCTGATGCCTGTGGTAGGATGAATTCTCCTACCTTCTGCTTCTGTAATCCTTTTATCTCAGCCACTACTAACTCTGACCTTCCACTGGGTCAGTCCAGAGCAGAATCTATGTTTCTCATGCCTAGTTTCACTCTAATAAGGCTGTGGGGAAAGCACACGTCTCTTAAAAAACTCCCCAACTAGAGGTTGAAGTACCCATGTCCTCCTGCCCACCCACAGAGCCCCTTCAGAGCTCTACCCAGCCGGAGTGACAGAGGACTCCTCTGTCAGCCAACTGACGGTGGAGGCAGCAGACTCTGTGAGGCTCAGTGAGGTACACTGTCACATGGGATGGGTGTCCCAGATGAAAGACGAAGTCTCAGGAGGAGGCTGTGGAAGAACACGACAAGGGAATGTAGTGATATCCAGAATGAGAGTAATGAGGAGGACCCTCCCCCCACCATGGGACACTTTCCAAAGCTGCGAATGATGAGGTTCCATCTCTTCTTTCCCCCACTCCACATCAAGTGACAAATGGTGATGAGTGAGCTAAGTAACATCACCTGTCCTAATTCTCTGATGATGTGCTGCTTTGCAATACTTCTGGAATCCTTTAGGAAAAGATCTGGTTGATCTGGGGGAGACAGATATGGTGGTATTCGGGACAAGGGGGCAGTACCCTACTGAGCAGGTATCAGCCCTTCCCCTGTAGCAGAGATGATTGTAAACTGAGAAATTCCTTTAGCTTGAAAGCCCGTAATCTCCATTCCATTTCCTCTTCCCTGCTCCCCACCAGAAAAGGACAACCTCACCTCTTGCAGACAGAAGGGCTCTACTGTACAAGTTATTATAATATTACAGACAATTTAAAAACAGAGAAAGAACAAAATGCCCATAGCACTGTCATAGGAAGCTGAGTTTCGCTGGAGTTTTGAAATATTCCATCCAGTCCTGTGTGGTTCATCATCTCAGAACACTCTGGAGGCCATGAGGTTGGCTTTTCATTTAATGACCATTCCCTCTGGACTGGAGCAGAGGCAGATGTTTGGACAGTGACCTTGGCGTTGTTCCTGTGTCACTGTGGGCAAGTTTAGGATTGACTGTCCTCACAGCTAACACTCCATGTTCAGGGTTAACACGTGAACTTCACATGTTAAAAAGTCACTCTAGATCTAGAAAATATCTAAGGAAGGAGAGGAGTTATATATACTGATCAACTTCCATGTGCCATTCTCAGAATAACCTTCGTGTTAGGTATTATCACCATTGCCACTGACAGATAAGAAAAATTGAATTCAAAGACATTAGGAAACGTGTTGAGGTCATATGACTGGTAAATGGGAAACTGGATTTGAACACAGATCTCCTAACTCCAAGTCCAGAACTTTCCATAACACCAAGTTGTTTATATAATTTATTACCCACCTCTTAGAGTGGCAAGTAGTGAACAAAACTGATTTATTTTACTTTCTCCTTCTCCCTGTTCCATAAATAAGCATCACTAGTTGGCAATGGAGAAGGAATGAGAAGGGGGGGAACTCAGTCCACAGGCTGAAGAATGGCTGCACACCAGGATTCACACTAGCAAAATGCAGGGTGGAGGACAGAAGGGAAACGGTCTGAACAGACATATCCTCCTCCCATGCCAGTGTCCTTGCCTGGGTTGCCTTTAGAATCAGCAATGTCCTGGGGAGCTGAGGTAGGCAGCAGAACAACCAACTCCAATTCAGAGATAAGTTCAAAACTAGCCATGCTGGAGATGAAGAGAAACCATGTGCCTCAGTTAGAAAGTAACTAGCCACCCAAGGACGGAGGCTACAAATGCGGACCTTCCAACCAGGGCTTTGGTGACTAGCACGGAGCTCCACTAGTGGGTGGCAGGCAGTGATGTGCTGGGAAATGTCTAACAACCAGCTCTCCAGAGAAAATAAGAGCTTTGTGATTGACTGCCAAGGTGTAGATAATATGGTTGCCGATTTTTAGGTTGCAACATGGGTCAGTGAACATGGAGCTGGGGAGAGGTACATGCAATCAGCTCTCAGCTCAGGCAAGCTGTGTGAGTTGGCTGCAGCACACCACAGACAGGCTTGGAAACCCTACAAAAGGGGGAACCCAGGACCATGGAAAGGGATGAAGCACCACAGAGAAGAGGGGCTAACACCTCGTGTGCCCTTCCTGGGGCCAAGTCCTCTCATCTGTCCTTTCCTATATGTGGCAAGATCATACAGACACCTACAGGGAACAACATTTAAGGAACAGAAGTAAGGAGTGAGGGAGCAAAAGAGTGCTAGCTGAGAACATTCTCTGTTGCTCGGAAGCCCTTTTTAAAGAGAGTGATCTGTTTGTTCTATCCTCTTTCCTTGCCCTCCAAGCCCAAACCTGAGCTAGGATGGGCTCTAGAGGTTGAACTGACGTGGAGACTCCACCTCTTATTGCTGACTATTCCCAGACCACCACTCACATAGGACACCACTTACCTCTGTATGATTTCAGCACAGGTATCTTTCTCACATAAAAACCTAATTACATCACTGTCCTTCCTAAAATCTTTCCATCCCTTCCCGTCTCTTTAAAATGGCTTATAAGATCACCTATGGCAAGGATGCCCACGACTACAGTCTCACTTCTCTCTTTTGACCAAAGTTCCAACCATCATAAATATGTCCTAAACAAAACAAAAACAAAACAAAAACCAAACCCATTGTCATCGATTTCAACTCATAGTGACCCTATAGGACAGGGTAGAACTGCCCCATAGGGTTTCCAAGGAGCGGCTGGTGAATTTGAACTGCTGACCTTTTGTTTAGCAGCTGAACTCTTAACCACTGTGCTATCAGGGTTCCTGAAATATGTCCTAGCTACTCTAATTAACCATTCTCTGTTGGAGACCCTGAGTAGTGCAAATGGTTAAAGTGCTCGATTGCTAACCAAAAGGCTGGAGGTTTGAGTCTACCCACAGTTGCCTTGGAAGGAAAGCCTGGCAATCTACTTCCAAAAGATCAGCCATCAAAAACTCAATGGAGCACAGTTTCACTCTGATACACATGGGGTCGCCATGAGTTGGAATTGACTCAGTGATAACTGGTATGGTACTCAAACTAACCATTCTCTGTCTGATCTTTAGACCTTCCCACATGCTGTTCTCTACCTGGAACTCTCTATTCCTTCCCTCCTCCCCGCTGCCCCAAACTCCCCACTAGTCCTTGCAGTTAACTTGCTTCTCCAAGGAGGCACCCCTTACCTCTAGCCCAGATGAGATCTTCCCGCCCTAAGTTACCACGACCCCCATATTTCTTCCATTGCAACACTCAACACACACTGCTGTTTGTACTCACTTAACATCTATCTTCCCCATCAAACTATAAACTCCTTGAGGGCAGGGCCTTGTCTGTCTTGTTCATGGTTGTATTCTACTGCCTACGCTGGTGCTTGGCACATATAAGCACACACTAAATATTTGTTAAGTGAACTCCAAACTGCAATTAATATTTTGCATTAAATATTTTTAAGCACCTTCAGATGATGAGAACTGAACTGGGCCCTGTTGTGGTTGTTAGTTGCTGTTGAGTCAGTTCTGATGCTTGGTGACCCCAAGTGTTACAGAGTAGGGTTTTCAAGGCTGTGACAAAGCAGATCACTGGGCCTGTCTCCCGAGGCACCTCTGGGTGGGTTCAGATGGCCAACCTTTTGGCTAGTCCTCAAGCACTTAATTGTTTGTGCCACCTAGGGCCTCCTGAACTGGGCCTTAGAGATTCAGAAATTCATGGGCATTGGTGGTGCTACAGAATGTTTCCCACCTCTTGATGTAAGAACTCTAAGCAACACTCCAATGGGAGAGCATCCAGGTGAGAAGTGGGAACCAAGATGAAAACTGTGGACTCCAGCTATAAATTATACAAATACGTGGCATTAAAAAATTATTTTAACACATCAAATATTAAGTCATTCGTATGCTCTGCAATTATCTTATCTGTCATCAAGCTATTTGAGGCAGTGACAGATGGGAAGGAGTCCATGCCAATTTTTCCTGCAGGTGTGCATCTGGGCTAGAGGGGAGGGTTCTGTACGTGCAGCAAGGGAAGGGAGGAGAAGGGTGACAGAGGTTATGAAACTGGAGCTGATGTGAGAGGCTTGGCAAAAATAAAAACGACAAATTTGCATTCTGGAGAGCTGCAGGGCATTGCACTCCCTGGGAACTCAGAGTGATAATTAACTGGGCAGCTCAGAGGAGGTGAAAAGGCATGTTGCCCGGGCTACAGAAGGGAAACACCAAGACACAGCAGAACTAAGGGGCTTAGTAAGGCAGAGCTATTGACTGGGCCCAAGACCTGAGGGCTCAGGCTTCTCTCACTTGTGTTCTAAGCCCCAGCCAGTTCTCTGAGCACAGCAACCAGAGAAGCCTGGGCAACCGGGAGAGGTAGGGACAAGGGGGGAAAGACCACCTAGAGATTAGGGCTTCTCAGAGGCCATCAGAGAACCAACAGAGAGAGGATCTTCGTAGCAGTAGGCACAAACGTTTGATCCAGGTCAAAGAATTCTCTAGAAAATGAAGTAGGAGTATAGGATATGTCATCACTCTGGAAGAGATTACATCATATCTTTAAACCTAGCCTGATGCAGAGCTGATACCCGAGATTGTAAGGTAGCACTCCTGCGAGGTGGGGTAGTGCATGTTTGCCCATAGACACTTGCCCCCGCTGACACCCCTCAAATTGTCAGGTCTTGGGGTTCTGCTTCAGACACAGCGTCCCTAGCACCTTCTGATGAGTGAGAATCTGTCCCCATCCTAGGAAGCAGTAGACAACACTCATCTGTTATCTTAGTATGAATTCTGCACACCAGCTACTCCACCCGCCACCTCCTTGCAGAGTCTGTGCTTGAGCCAATCACTCTGATTTCAAATCATCACTCTCTTCACTCTCCTCATTAACTTCGATATTACAGCTCACCACGCCCTGTCTCCCAATCCCTCCCTCATAAATCTGGACAGTTGCAAATGAGCCCTCAGATAACTGAATCTCCACCCCACCCAACCAGACACACTTCTTTGCATTATGGCCTACCTTAAAGGGGAATTCACTCTGCAGGGCTGTTGCTGAAGCAATAACCTCTGGGGATGGGATGATAGCTGGATTTTCCCATATTCACAGGCAGAACAGGAAGAAAATTACTGAAAGCACAGCATGAAGGAATTGAGGAAGATATAAGAAGTAACTTCCAGTTTGTGGAGTTGTTCAGGTTCAGCTAAAGAAGTTCTGAAAGTGTATTTTCCAGGGGACTGTGGAGGAGATTCTCATGTCTGGAAAAGGTTAGGCAGGCCCTTGCTTGGCAGATGGACTAGGTTTCTTCCCAAAGCCATCACTCTGAGACGGGGGCAGTGAGCCACCCTGCTGAAAGTAAATTGTCAAATGACCAAAGTGCCAAAAACCAATGGACTTTTATCAAACCCAACTTTCAGGGAATTGACCTAGAGCCCCATAACAGGGGCTTCAGCAAGACACTGACTGTCCAAAGGGAAGGGAAGGTTGCAGTCTCTACAAAGTGGAGCATGTGACATTGAATAAGCATACTCAAAATTCCATTGATTTGACTTGGTTAGTGATGATATTTGTTTTGAAATTTCAAATAACATCAATAGAAGGGAAAAGAATTTCATGTCTCTCAAAGGAGGGCATGGGTTCTTAAAAACTGAGAAATTTTGTTTTTAGATAATATGCATCTTTATTGGAGCAAAGGATGGATTGAGAGTCCTGTTGTATTCATTCCTTCAGAAAGTATCCCCTCATTTCCTCCTGACAAATGAGAATCTCTGCTGCCTATCCTAGAAGGTTGTAGATGACGCTGTGAGCAAATCCCTCTGCTAGGCCATGTGCTTCCATCACCGATCTGCCAGTTGTGGTACTGTGATGACTTGAGTGCTATGAAGCTATGCCACTAGTATTTCAAATGTTAGAAGGGTCACCCATGGTGGATAGGTTTCAGCAGAACTTCCAGACTAAGACAGACTAGGAAGAAAGGTCTGCAAATTTACCTCCAAAAATTAGCCAATGAAAGCCCTATGGATCACAACAGAATGTTGTCTAACAGTGCTGTACAATGAGCCCCCTAGGTTGGAAGGCACTCAAAATACACAGTGGCCACAACAATGAACCCAAGCATGCCAATAATCACTGCAGGACCGGGCAATGTTTTGTTCTGTTGTACATGGGTGTCTTAGTTATCTAGTGCTGCTATAACAGAAATACCAAACCACAAGTGGATAACTTCAACAAACAGAAGTGTATTCTCTCACAGTCTAATAGGCTAGAAGTCCAAATTCAGGGTGTCAGCTCCAGGGGAAGTCTTTCTCACTCTATCAGCTCTGGAGGAAGGTCCTTGTTGTCATTCTTCCTCTGGACTAGGAGCTTCTCAGTGCAGGAACCCCGGATCCAAAGGTTACGCTCCTCTCCTGGCACTACTTTCTTGATGGTGTGAGATCCCCCTGTCTCTCTGCTTGCTTCTCTCTTTTATATCTCAAAAGAGATTGGTTTAAGACACAACCTAATCTTGTAGATTGAGTTCTGCCTCATTAACATAATTGTCTCTAATCCTGCCTCATTAACATCATAGAGGCAGGATTTACAACACATAGGACAATCACATCAGATGACAAAATGGTGGATAATTACACAATACTGGGAATCAGGGACTAGCCAAGTGGACACATATTTTTGGGGGACAGATTCGATCTATAACAATGCGGTTGCTATCAGTCAGAGCTGACTTAACGGCAACTAACAACAGGTCATGAGTTATAAAGATAAATACAGCCAAGGAAGGCATAATTTAACAGGAGAGCTGGCATGAGAGGAAATAATTAGCACACTGCTCTGTAAGAGGCAAAGGGAAGGGGACGGAGGAATTAATTGGGGTTGGCATGAGTCAGGGAGGACTTCACAAAGGCAGAAACATTTGAGCAGAGTTTTGATGACTGAGAAAGTTCATGAGGGACTCAAAGAAAGGACAAGTTTGGGTGAGCAAAATATGGACAAATGTGAAGGCTGAAACATCATCATGTATTCCCAATGTTCCAAAGACTGTTCCGTTACTGAGTAACAGGAGTGGTGAGTGGTGGGAGCTGATGGGGGATGGGGAGGGGACAGGATCATGAAGAGCCTTGCGTATCCAGCTAAAGAGTTACAGATTGGTTACGTAGGTGGTAGGAATCCATTGAAGAGCTTTAAAAGAGTGACATAATTGAATTAAGAACTGGAAAAGTCACCAGGATGGATTGGAGAGGAGGTAAACTGAATGCATTGGGGTAGGGGGGAGAGACTAGGAGGGCACCGCAATATCTGGATGAGACCGAGTTCTCTACATTGGAATCTATCCCATATTGGAGATTCAACAACGCATCACACATCTTCATTGTCCATCACATGGGATGGTGAATCCAAAGTTCCTAAGCTTCATTGGCTTTCAAGTAGGAGTTGAGAATGAAATTGGAATAGAAATGCAGGAACTCCAGGAGAAAATAAATGCAGCTACTGCAGGTGAAAGAGGCTTACAGGGATGAAGAGCAGATTTAGGAAAAAACTCAAGAGGAGAACACACCAAGAAGAAGCCAGGCAGAAACATCCCTCCCACTCCATGAAGAACTTGAGTTGTGTTCTGGAAGAATGCTTTTGCTGTTGTTGTTAGTTGCTGTTGAGTAGATTCCAACTAATGGCGACCCTGTGTGTTCAGAGTAGAACTGTGCACCGTACGGTTTTCAAGGCTGTGACCTTTCAGAAACAGATTGCCAGGCCTGTCTCCCGAGGCACCTCTAGGTGGGTTTGCACCACTAACCTTTCAGCTCGTAGTTGAGCACCTGACTGTTTGCACCACCCAAGGACTCCTGTAGGACACTCCAAGTCTCCGAGTTTTAAGAGTCCTTAGGGAGAGGGGCCTGTGGTCTGCAGAGTCGCTTAATACTCTGCCCTCAAAGGTGCTCTGCTGCGGGATCCACACCCCTATGTGGTATTATTCCTTGGCTCTGCTCTGTCTCTGCAGGTCATGAACAGAACTGACCTTCCTGACTCAGTTGGTCCAACCAGATCTCTGCCCCAGGAGATCAGGTTCCCTGGCAAGCACGGGCTCCCCTGCCACACCTGATGTCAAGAAAGAATGCATCTTCCTGAATGTATTGGGCTGAATTCAGAGACCAAGCCCTTGTCAGTCAGATGCCAACAGGGCAGTTCTGAACCTGCCAGGCTGGCTTAGTCATCACCGTATAAAACAAAATGCCCAGTAATTAATACAGAACAAATTAATTAAACATTGCAGGGCCCATTATAAATTGGGTGATAATTATTAGCAAACAAAGTAGATTTAGTAAGTGCCTCTGACTCCCGCTTCATTGACAATAAGCTAATCCCTGAAATCCCATACCACTCAGGGTCAAGAGGAAGCACAGAGTGGGGACAAGTCCAGCCACAGGCTGACCACAACCCCTTACCCAAGTGGCTGAAGCAGTTACAGCCCATGCACAGCTCTTTGCCTGATAGTTCTGTCTGTTTGAAAACTTTCTAGCACCTCTGTCTCTCAGTCAGGTACAATTCCCACCTCCCATGGAAAAACCACAGGCTTCTCCTCGCATTTTGGATGGGGGAAGCAATAACAAGGGGAAATTAATCCTATGTTAGCCAGGCCATTGCTTCAGCTGATGCCTTCCCACCTTTTCCAGGAGCACTTATGAGCTCTGGGGTGATTACCCTAGCTCTCTGATCTGACCCACATTTGTCTGGATTGAATTTGAAGGGCCTCTAGATATATATAGATCTAGACACGTATAGATGATTGGAAACAGGGATTATAACTAATTTATACTTAATCTGCTGTTTTTTTTGGTTTGTTTGCTTTTTATTTTACCGTATCACTCACCTTCTCACATATTACTATCTAAATCGCTTTATTTATTCCTTGGCTGTGCTCTCTTTCTACTTAAGTCATGAACAGAATGGACCTCCCTGACTCAGGGGCCACAATGCCCACCCAGGAGGTCAGGCTCCCTGTCAGGCACGGGTTCCCCTTCCACACCTGATGTCAAGAGAGAATGATGCATCTTCCTGAATGTAACCAGCCAAATCTGGAGACCAGTCTCTCCCAAAGAGTTGAAAGATATTTATTGCTTATCACCTGTTGTCTCCCACTGTAATGAGAGTTTCACATGGGAAGGAACCTTTATTGCATTGACAGATATACACCACGAACCTAGAAGAGTGCCTAGCCCCTACTAGGCACTCAGTAAACATTTTGTTGTGTGACTCAGTGTAAATTCTGTAGAATTCTAAGGGTGAAATAATTCCCAAGAATAGCCTCCACTTTCCCCTTCCATATGCATCCCTGTGCCCTATCGCAGTGGGAACTGCAGGGAGGCAGGAAATGAGAGAGGAGGGACATCCGGCAGCAAGTACCTTGTGCATTCCAAGAGCATGTGATCGGTGGGTGTCCTGTGAGCTTGCCAGAGCCTGGGAGGAGATGAAAATCAACATTTTGTCAGATAGAGGTCTAGAGTTACAGAACAGGCACTCACACTCCCCCCAAGGGTCCTAGGACCCCAGCTTTAGCTGACTCAAGTTAGCTCCAGCCCAGGCCCGGGCATCCTGAGCACAGACCAGCTAATCTTGCATTCCGGAAGTGCAGTCAGCAAGCAGCATGTTCAGCACCAGGTGGAAAACATTTGCCACAATGTCTGAATCCTACTCCCGGCCCTCTGACATGGCAGACCTCCTGGTCTCCAGTCCTGGGAGCGCCTCTGTTCCCCTCTGGTCCCCTCTGAGGCTGCTCTGCGCTTCCCGGCCAGAGGCAGTGCCACCCGCGTCTCCAAAGGGGAGAGGAGCACCCTCTTCCCTCCCAAGTCAAGGCTCGGGGTGGCATACTTGTTCTGCTGCTATCTCTGGTGGAAACAGCTGGGTTGAAAACACTGGCAGACCACAGCAGGAGAAGGTGTTTCGTCAGCGGAGTTGAGGGCCTTTTGCAACAACCCCATGGTAATAGACAGGCTCACAGTAACCCGGCTAGAGTTTCATCTCTTTAATGGGGCTGAAGGTGTATTAAGCTGTGAAGCAAACGGCCCCCGAGGTTGGAGGGGCAGGTGTCTCACCTGTGGTCTGTCCACACAAGGCAGCGATTTGGTGAGGGAGGAGGTTCTGTGGAGGCAAGTGTCCCTCCACATCATCTGTATTGATCGAGGGAACAGAACACTATTAATTTTGCTTGTTTGTCAATGGGGCTTTAGGTATGAAAAAAACAAACACCTCCCTAAGATCTTCAGCAAAAAAGCAGTCTGACAACCTCTTAAAGAGCTCCAATGCCTCTCCTTCTTGTCATGCTTCTCTAGTACCACCATCTCCTACCCCTACTGGTACCCATGTCCACAGTCTTGCTCCCTTCCAATCAGCTTGCCGCTCTGGCTAGAAAGATCTCCCCCAAATCCCTTCCCTAAAACCTTCTAATGGCTTCTATCATCCTTAAGGTTCAGGGCAGTCTCCTGAAAACCAGTTGCCATTGCTTGGACTCGGACTCATGTCGGCCCCATGTGTGTCAGAGTAGAATTGTACTCCATGGGGTTTTCAGCACTGGTTTTCCAGAAGTAGATTGTCAGGCCTTTCTTCCAAGCCCCCTCAGTCTCCTCAACAGGGCTTAAATGACCCTCCACCATCTGACCCTTCCCAGCCACCCCAGCCTTGTTTTCTACCCAGTCATCCACCCCTTACTCAACAAAAGAGCCAAGGTCAGCCTCTTCCCATCCTTCCAAGACACCATGCTCTATCCCGCCAGTTTCCCAATAAGCGATTTTCTTTACGGCCACATTTCCCCATCTTTCATCCCCCTGTCTCCCTCCCCACTGCTTTCAACCCACCTCTTCATTTACTGACTCCTACGCACCCTTCAGATCTGCTGTCCTTGGGGGATCTTCTTTGGCCCCTAGACTAGGTTACCTGTCCCCGCTCTATATTATCTCCTGTCTGGACTCACACTCGGCCGTGATCCCTGTGACATGTGTGTCTTCCCCACACGGCTGTCATCTCATGTGTTCCTCCCTGTTTTGCCAACACTCAGCACGTTCCTGACTCAATAAATGCTTTCTGGCTGCAACACAAAAACTCCTGTTCATAACAGTTACCGATGTCCACCTCTCTGTTACGTCCTAAAAATTCCCTTCCAATGTTAGTCTTTAGTTTTAGGTTCATTTCATTTCTAGGATTCTCATTTTACTTCATCTCACTAGGCCAGTTTACTTGTTCTTCTCTTTTCTCCATGGAATATCTGCTGTCATCACTTTTCTTTGTCTCCTCACCAACTCAGTCCCGGACTCCTGCCCTGGCAGGAAGTTCTATCCACCTAGGAACTCAGACCTTCCCAGAAACATTAGGAAATGTTGAAGAATTGGCTCCTTTAACTTTTCAAGGAGATGGGGAGGCCAGGCACACCCCCTTGAGGTGACAACGAGTACTTTTGTAAAATCAGCCCGGCCTCTTCCTGTACTCGGTTTCAGACTGCCAGGATCCCCCGAAACACCAGACATAAATCCCAAAGGACTGTCACAGAGTCCTCTAGCCCAGCGGACAGAAGAAAACTGAGAGCGAAATGTGACGTGATGTGACAACGGTTGCACAAAGCAAGTCAAGACCCCAAAACTAGCTGTGCTATAACACACAAATGGCCCTTCAAAATAAAAACCCCATGAGCTTTCCACAAAATGCCAACGTTCCCCTTATGGTGCAGTTAACTCTGCTTCCTGATGTGAGGGCTCATGGTGAGAACATGTCCAGGCCCTCAAATTTCCACAGCATATTTCAGAAGACAGACATTGAACACATTTGGGTCTGATGTCCCTTCCAACTACCCCTGGCATTCTAATCCCACCCCACTATAAATTCAAAACGGGTCAACCAAGACAAACCCATGGGCGTAGACAAAGATCTGCTTTACTTTCCTCTCCAGCAGGGGTGAAGAATTGTAATTGTCATTAGTAACAGTTTTATAGCTGAGGAAACCGAGGCCTAAGGTGATCAAATTAGAGCCAGGTTTTTTTTTGTAGGAACACCCAGGAAGTCTATTCCCAAACCTATTTCCCAGAATTACGCAAGTTGAAATAACATTGCAAAACTTTGTTTTTGTAAGCATTCAATCACCTATATATTAAAATATGTAAAACACTCTGATCAAATTTAGTAATCATATGAAATGAAAAATATTTACTTAAGACTTCTTTTTTTGGCACCTACAGATTTCCTGGGTAGTGCAAACAGTTAATGAGCTCAGCTGCTAAAGGAAAAGTTAAAGGTTCAAGTCCACCCAAAGACACCTCAGAAAAAAGGCCTGATGATCTACTTCTACAAAATCAGCCATTAAAAACCCTATAGAGCACAGTCCTACTTTGACGCACACGGGGTTGCCATGAACCAGAGTCAACTTGACAGCAAGTGGTTTGTTTGGGTTTTGCTTTGTTTTGTTTTTTTATGATTTAGGTGAAAGTTTACATAGCAAATTAGTTTCTCACTAAACAGTTCATACACAAATTGCTTTGTGACATTGGTTGCCAACCCTGAGGTGTGTCAACACGCTCCCTTTCTCCACCCCAGCTTCCCTGTTTCCATTCGAACAGTCTTCCTGTCCCTAGTTTGTTTGTTTTGGGTTTTGTTTTGTGTGTGTGTGTGTGTGGGTGATATTGTTTTCAGATATTTTTCTGAAGTTAGACACAGCTCCACCACACTTCTGCTGACTCTGAGATGAGATAAACCTATTTTACAGTCAACGTCCTGGGGATACACTGGATATAAAGGGGGAGCAGTAGATCTGCTATACATTCACGTGTATCAAAATGAAAACCACCCAATGAGAAAAGAAGACAGGTGACCAAATGGGATTCTCAACTCTCAAAAGTTGGGGGCAAGAGATTCCCAACTCTCTTTATTACGTTTTACTAGATTTTTCTTTTTCTTAACACGGTATAACTGTTGAGTCAGTGGTTCTCAAAGTGTGGACTACAGACTACTGAAGGGGAGGGCTCCAAGACTCTTTTAGGGTCTGTGAGATCTAAACTATTTTTAAAGTAATAAAAACTCGTTGCCATCGAGTCAACTCCAACTCATGGTAACCTCATGTGTGTCACAGCAGAACCATCCTCCATAGGATTTTCAATGAGTGATTTTTCTGAAACAGATCACCACTCCTTTCTTCCAAGGTGCTGGATGGACTGAAACCTGCAGTCTTTCAGTTAGCAGCCGAGCGTGTTAACCATTCGCACTGCCTAGGGATTCCTTTCATAATAATACTGACATTATTTACCTTTTTTCACTGTATTGAAATTTGCACCGATGGCACAGAAGCAATGGTGGGTAAACTGCTGGTGCCTTGGCGTGAATCAAGGTAGAGGGACCCAACTTTACTAGTAGTCACTGTGCTTTTCCTCGCGTGCCCTCAACAAAAAAATGTCAGTTTCACTTAAGAATGTTCTTGATGAAACAGTAAAAAAAAAAAAAGGTAATTTTATTAAGTCTCAATCGTTGACTGTACACCTTTTAAAGGTTCTGTTACACACCACATATAAAGCACTACTGCTGTCAAGAAGATGAGCAATTGTATGATTATTTGAATTGCCAGCTGAACTAGCCATTTTTTTAATGGAACACTATTTTTACTTGAGTGACTGACAAGCAAACAATGGTTATTCACACATGGATATTTAGAGACACTTTTGCAAAAATAAATAAAATACATCTGCCACTTCAAGGAAAACAATTGGCAATATTTGTTACCAATGATAAAATTTTATCTTTCAAGCAAAAATTATGATTTTGGAAAATGTGTATCCACCAACAATATCCTGACAGCCTCCCAACACTTACAGACTTTTCCCAGGACAGCAGTACGTTGTTAGCAAATGTGACTTTTGATATAATATAATAAATATGTCAACACTTGGAAGAACTGCATAGCTCAGTCAATCAGTATTTTCCAAGTGACCAATGCGTAATGTTACAAAATCTTGCCTGGGTAAAAGATTCATTCAAGGTCAAGAGCCCAAGCAGTTGTAATTAAGAGAGTATGAAAAAGTCATTGATATGGCTTCAGATTCCAACTGCAACCACCCTTTAAGAAATTACAACTTGTGATTTTTCGTATGGAAAGATATTTACAGTTATCTGTTAAATACATCTCCCTGTTTTGGTGTGTATATTTTCACCACAGTAAAATAAATAAATACACTTCCCCTCTTCAACTACATGCCTGTGTGAAGCCAGATTTTCTCCACCTCTTTCAACCAAGACAACAGATCACATCACATTTTACTCATAAGAAAACATGAGAATTCAACTTTCTTCTTTTAAGTCACACATTAAAGAGATTTGCAAAAATATAAAACAATGCCACTCTTCTCACTAAACTTTTTTTTGCTTTGGAAAACATAGTCATTTTTATAAAAATATTATTTACTTTAATATCTGATGAGTTTAGCTGTGTTATTTTTAAACAATTAATATTTTTAAAATTTATCAGTTTTAATTTCTAATATGGTAAATATTTCTTTTCATTGTCCAGCTTTCACATGCATATGAGGCAACTGAAAATACCATGGCTTGGGTCAGGTGCACCTTGGTCCTCAAAGTGACATCTTTGCTTTTCAACACTTTAAAGAGGTTTTTTGCAACAGATTTGCCCAACACATCATTTGATTTCTTGATTGCTACTTCCATGGGTGTTAATTGAGGATTCAAGTAAAATGAAATGCTTACATGCGAAAGCTAAACAATGAATAGGGAAGACCAAAGAAGAATTTATGCCTTTGAATTAATGGTGTTGGAAAACAATATTGAATATACCACGGACTGCCAGAAGAATGAATGAATCTGTCTTGAAAGTAAGCCAGAACACTCCTTAGAAGCAAGGATGAGGAGACTTTTTCTCATGTATTTTGGACAGGTTATCAGGAGGGACCAGTCCCTGGAGAAGGGCATCACATCTGATAAAGTGGAGGATCAGCAAAAGAGAGAAAGACTGTCAGTGAGATGGATGGACACGGTGGCTGCAGCGATGGGCTCAAGCATAACAACAATCATGAGGATAGCAGAGGACCGGGTAATGTTTCATTCTGTTGTACATAGGATTGCTATGAGTCGGAACTGACTCAATGTCACATAACAACTACAACAACATGGTAAATATTTAATAGATAAGACCCATATAAGCAAAAGCTCCTTGGGGTCCTCAATAATTTTTAAGAGGGCAAAGGTGGTTAGAGACCAAAAAGTTTGAGAACTGCGAAGCCATAGTATATGTTCCAAAGGCATGATAGCATGGTGTTTGACTCCATGGGCTCTGGATTCTGACTGCCTAGGTTCAGAACTGACTCTGCCACTGACTGGCAGTGTGACCAAGGGAGATCATTTGAACTTTACATTTAAATTTCCCCATCTAGAAAACTGGGGCTTGTTGTGAGGAGTTAATCAGATACTGCTTAGCAAAGTCTGTGGCACGCAGTAGTGCTCATTTAATGTAAGCTATTGCTATGTATTAAAATGATAAAACAGATGATTTTAATATTTAAACATCAGATCACTAATAAACTAAATTCAAAGAATTAAGTGTTCCCCCTTAGAGAAAAGGGAATTTCATTCTGGTATATTAGAATGTCAAAGTATTCTCCCATCACCTCTTCCTTTATAAGCTCTTTTTTTTTTTTTAACCACTTTCTGTTTCCTAACAACATTGTTATCTATTTCTATAAACATGTATACTTTCTTCTTCTCTCTCTTTCTCTCTTGTGCTTATCTCCATAGTACCAGGAATATAAATCAAGTTATGTCACTCCTCTGCTCGAAATCCCCTTCAATGAATTCCCCCTTTCAATCAGAATAAAATCCAGGCTCTTTTCTGGAGCCAACAAGGCACTAACCAAGGCCCTGAAGTGCCCCTCTGGCATCTTCTGTGTCCCTACCCTGAATGCCAAAACTCAGTCTCCTTCCCATCTTTATTGCAAAGCACTCCAAGTTTGCTCTCCCTCGGGCCTTACACTTGCCTGCTCCCCAGATCCTTGCATAGCTACCTCATTATCACACAGGCCACTACTTCAGGGGTTTTCCGCTAACGCCATCCAAAACAGCACCCCCAGCCCACAACCTCAAGTCACTCTCCACCCATTACCATGTTTCATCTTATTCAGGGCACTTTGTTTTTTTTGTTGTTAGTTGCCATCGAGTCAGATTCGACTCATGCTGATATCATATACAATACAACAGAACGAAGTGCTGCTCAGCCTGCATCAACTTCACGATCACTGGTATGCTCAAGTCCATTGTTGCAGCCACTGTGTATTTTGAGTGACTTCCAAACCAGAGGGCTCATCTTCCAGCACTATACTGGACAAGATTCTGTGTGATCTATATGATTTTTATTGGCTAATTTTGGGAAGTAGATGGTCAGAACTTTCTTCCTAGACTATCTTAGTCTGGAAGCTCCACCAAAACCTATCCACCATGAGTGACCCTGCTGCTATTTGAAATACCAGTGGCATAGCTCCCAGCATCATAGCAACATGCAAGCCACCACAATATGACAAACTGATAAACAGATAGTGGATTCAGGGCACTAACACTCCCTAAAATAATCTTACTTATTTGTGTTTTTATGTACATGTTCATCGTCTGCTTTCCCCCTACCAGAATAAGGGCTTCATGAGAACAGGGACCTTGTCATCCCTTTTCGCCACTGTAAGCCCAGCATGTAGAACAGTGCCAGGGAGGTAGTAGGTTCTCAAAAAACACCTTTGAGTTAATAAATCTTTCCTGTGCTAATAGAGAGAATGGAAAAGAGGGAAGAATGAAGCACTGAGTAAGAGGACTCTGGACAAATCCTTCAGTCTAGAATCAAGTTAGGTGATAACAGTGGGGAGATGGTGGAAGTGCTTCATAAATCGTTCTTCATTTTGTAAACATCCTAAAAGGCGAACTCAAGCAAAATCTCCAACTACAATGACACATAAACATACAATGTCTCTTTCTCTCTCCTATACAAACTCTCATACCCTCAATTTCACATACATACACATTCAAAAGAACACATTGATGAATATTAAGAAACACATTCTCAACTCACACAAACATACACTTACATTCGTAAATATTTTCTTTTTATAATTCTTCTCATACAAAAACGCAAATAGATATCCAAAAATTAACAATAAAATTTCAGAAATAGACAACTCAGTAAAAGGATATAGGAGCAAATTGAAACAACGGAAGACAGAACCTGCGAATTTGAAGACAAATCCCTTGACATGAATTTGTTTGAGAAAAAAATCATAAAAAAGAATGAAGAAAGCCTAAGAATTATGGGAACACTATCAAGAGGAAAAATTTGCATGTGAACAGAGTTCCAGAATAGGGGGAGGCAATGGAAAACACAGAGAGAATTGTTTAAGATTTGCTGGCAGAAAATTTCTCTGCTATCATGAAAGACAAGAAGCTATCCATCCAAGAAGCTCAATGAACTCCATACAGGATAGACCCCAAAAGAAAGTCACCAAGACATATCATAATCAAACCTGCCAAAACCAAAGACAAAGAAAGAATCCTGAGACAGGCTCAAGAAAATGAAAAGTCATCTACAAAGGGGAACCAATAAGACTAACCTCTGATTACTCAGCAGAAATCATGCAGGCAAGAAGGCAATGGGATGACACATACAAAACCTTGAAAGAAAAAAAATTGCCAACCAAGAATTATATATCCAGCAAAACTGACTCTCAAACACAATGGTGAAATTAAAATATTTCCAGATAAACAGAAATTAATGGAATTTGTAAAAAAACAGACAGAATTTACAAGAAATGTTAAAAAGGAGTCCTTCAGACAGAGAAACAATATCAGACAACAACCTAAGATTAGGACACAGGACAGCATCAGCCAGATACTAAGCTAGATAAAGAATTCTCAAAAATAAAGCAAAGCTAGAAGACTCAAAACAGGGAACCAGGGAAATCAATCTGTAAATGACAACAATATCAAAACAAAAAAGGGGAAATAAATGGTGTAGTTATAGAACTTTCATATGGAGAGGAAGTCAAGGTGATATCAAGAAATAAAAGACTGCTTTAAACTTAGAAGATAAATGTAAGTTTCAAGGTAAACTCAAAGAAAGTTAACAAACCTACTCATCAAAATAAAAAAGAAGAAAAACATAAAGACTCAGTAAACAGAAAATCAACAACAAAGGAAATGAAAAGAAAATCCACAAACAAAAAGAACTCAGCACAGAATATTAAGCAGAACAAAGAAACCATCAACACCACAAAAGTACAGCAAAATGACAGCCGTAAGCTCATCCAAAAAACTCACTGCCATCGAATCAAGTCCAACTTATAGTGACCCAGTAGGACAGAATAGAACTGCCCCATAGGGTTTCCAAGGCTGTAATCCTTATGGAAACAGACTGCCACATCTTTATCTCACAGAGAAACTGGTGGATTCAAACCACTGACCTTTTGGTTAGCAACTGAGTGTTTAACAACTGTGACACCAAGGCTCTTAGTAAACTCATACCTATTGATAATGACATTGAATATAAATGGCTTAAATGCATCAGTAAAAAGACATAGAATGGCAGAATGGATAAAAAGCACAAACCATCAATATGCTGTCTATAAGAGACACACCTTAGACACAAAGATATAAACAAACTAAAACTCAAAGGATGAAAAAATATAAATCAAGCAACAATAACCAAAAAAGAGCAGGAGTAGCACTATGGATCTCTGATAAACTAGACTTTAAGGCAAAATCCACAATAAAAGATAAGGAAGGACATTATACCTTGATTAAAGGGACAATTCACCAAGAGGACATAACCATAATAAATATAGGCATCTAAGAGCAGGGCTCCAAAATACATAAAACAAACTCTAACAGCATTGAAAAGAGAAATAGAAAGTTTCACAATAATAGCAGGAGACTTCAACACACCACTTTCAATGAAGGACAGAAATTCTAGAAAGAAACTCAACAAAGACACAGAAGATCTAAATGCCACAATCAACCAACTGGACCTTACAGAGATATACAGAATACTCCACCAAAAAGTAGCAAAGTATACATTCTTTTCCAATGCACATGGAATGTTCTCCAGAAGAGACCACATATTAGGCCACAAAGCAACCCTCAACAAAATCCAAAACATCAAAATAATACAAAACATTTTCCCTGATCACAACATCATAAAGGTAAAAATCAGTAACAGGAAGATCAAGGAAAAAAAAGATCAAAAGATGAAAACTGAATAACATACTTTACTTAAAAACCACTGGGTAATAGAAGAAATCAAAGATGGAATTTAAAAATTCCCAGAATATTAAAAGTCAAAAGTTGGAAAAAATATATCAAGCTAACAACTACCAAAAAAGAGCAGGAGTGGCAATTCTAATCTCAGATAAAATAGACTTTAAAACAAAATCTACCTTAAAAGACAA
>NW_004444000.1:7731111-7732577 GCF_000243295.1 Trichechus manatus latirostris | reverse complement strand
ATAAAAAAAAAAAAATTCCCAGAATCAAACAAGAATGAAAACACATCCTACCAAAACCTTTGGGACACAGCAAAGGCAGCGCTCAGAGGTCAATTTAGCAATAGATACACACATCAAAAAAGAAGAAAAGGGAGGCAGAGCCAACTTTAGGAAGATAAGGGTAAATTTCAAGGTAACCACAAAGAAAGTTAACAAACCTACTCATTAAAATAAAGAAGAAGAACATAGAGTCTCAGCAAATACAAAATCTACAAAAACAAAAGAAACCAAAAAAAAAATCCTCAGACAAGAGAAATTCAGCACAGAAGAGTAAGAGGAACAAAGAAAACATCAACACCACAAAAAAAAAGTACTACAAAATCACAGCAATAATGAACACCTATCAATAATCACACTAAATGTAAATGGCTTAAATGCACCCATGAACAGACAGAGAGTGACAGAATGGATTAAAAAAATGACCCATCAATATACTGTCTACAATAGACATGCCTTAGAAACAAAGACATAAACATATTAAAGATCAAAGGATGGAAAAGATATATCAAGCAAACAGTAACCAAAAAAAGAGTAGCAGTGGCAATACTATTCTCAGATAAAATAGACTTTAAAACAAAATCCACCATAAAAGACAAAGAAGGACATAATGATTAAAGCAACAATCCACCATAAGGATATAACTATAATAAATATCTATGCACCCAATGACAGGGCTCCAAAATACATAAAACAAATTCTAACAGCACTGAAAAGAGAAACTGACAGTTTCACAATAATAGTAGGAGATTTAAACACACCAAGCTCGATAAAGGAGAGAACATCTAGAAAAAAAACTCAACAAAGATACAGAAGATCTAAAGGCCACAATCAACCACTTTGATTTCATAGACATATGTAGAACACTCCACTCAAGAGCAGCAAAGTATACATCCTTTTCCAACGCACATGGAACTTTCTCCAGAATAGACCACTTCTTAGGCCACAAAGCAGCCCTCAACAAAATCCAAAACACTGAGATAATACAAAGCATTTCTCTGATCACAATGCCGTAAAAGTAGAAATTAATAACAGGAAGAGCAAGGGAAAAAAGTCAAATAAGTGGAAACTGAATAACACCTTGCTTAAAAACCACTAATAGAAGAAATCAAAGATGGCATCAAAAAATTCCTAGAATCAAACGAGGATGTGAAAACACATCATACCAAAACCTTTGGGATACAACAAAGGCAGTGCTCAGAGATCAATTTATAGCAACAAACGCACACATCGAAAAAAAAAGGGACAAAATTCAAACATTAGCTATACAACTTGAACAAATAGAAAGAACAGCAAAAGAAGCCCACAGCCACCAGAAGAAAGGAAATAATAAAGATCAGAGCAGAAATAAATGAAATAGAGAATAGAAAAACAATAGAAAGAATCAACAAACCCAAAAGTTGGTTCTTTGAAAGGATCACCAAAATCAA
>NW_004444000.1:7683796-7730688 GCF_000243295.1 Trichechus manatus latirostris | reverse complement strand
ATTCATTCTATGAAGCCAGCATAACCCTGATACCAAAACCAGGCAAAGACACTAAAAAAAAGAAAAAGAAAATTACAGACCAATATCGGGAATATAGATGCAAAAATTCTCAACAAAATTCTAGTCATTAGAATTCAGCATCATATCAAAAAAATAATACACCCCAACCAAGTGGGATTCATACCAGGTATGCAAGGATGGTTCAACCTTAGAAAATCAATCAACGTAATCCACCACATAAATAAAAAAAAAAAGAAAAGAATCACATGATCATCTCAATTGACACAGAAAAGATATTCGATAAAGTGCAACATCATTTTCTGATGAAAACTCTCAATAAAATAAGAATGGAGGGGAAATTCCTCAAGATGGTAAAGGGCATGTGTACAAAACCAATAGCCAACATCAATCTCGATGGAGACAGGCTGAAAACATTCCCCCTGAGAACAGGAACAAGACAAGGATGCTCTTTATCACCACTCCTATTTCACATTGTGCTGGAAGTCCTAGCTAGAACAATAGGGCAAGAAAAAGAAATACCAACTTAAATTGATAAGGAAGAAGTAAAAATTTCCATATTTGTGGACAATATGATGCTATACATGGAGAACCCAAAAAACTCCACAAGAAACTACTGGAATTAACAGAAAGATTCAGCTAGTAGCAGGATACAAGATAAACATAAAAATCAGTTGGAGTCCTATACACCAATAAACAGAACTACAAAAACAAAATCAGGAAAGCAATACTATTTATAATAGCCCCTAAAAAAATAAAATATTTAGGAAAAAATCTAACCAGGGACACAAAAGACCCATACAAAGAAAACTATGACACACTACTGCAAGAAAAAATATAAAATAATACATGTTGGAGAGGTTGTGGAGAGACTGGAACACTTATACACTGTTGGTGGGAATGTAAAATGGTACAACCACTCTGGAAATAGATTGCTGCTTCCTTAAAAAGCTAGAAATAGAAGTACCATACAATCCAGCAATCGCACTCCTTGGACTACATCCTAGAGAAATAAGAGTCGTCACACGAATATGCACACCCATGTTCATTGCAGCACTGTTCACAATAGCAAAAAGATGGAAACAACTAGGTGCCCATCAGTGGATGAATGGATAAACAATTTATAGTATATTCACACAATGGAATACTACAAAACAATAAAGAACAATGATGAATCCGTGAAACATAACATGGACGAATCTGGAAGGCATGCTGAGCGAAATTAGTCTGTCGCAAAAGGACAAATATTGTATAAGACCACTATTATAAGAACGCAAGAAAAGGTTTAAACACAGAAGAAAATATTCTTTGATGGTTACGAGGGGCGGGGGGAAGGTGGGAGGGTATTCACTAACTAGATAGTAGACAAGAATTATCTTAGGTGAAGGGAAAGACAACACACCCTGCAGGGGAAGTCAGCACAACTGGACTAAACCAAAAGCTAAGAAGTTTCCTGAATACAACCAAACTCTTTGAGGGACAGAGTAGCAGGGGCAGGGACCTGGGGATCATGGTTTCAGGGGACATCGAGGTCAATTGGCATAACAAAGTTTATTAAGAAAATGTTCTGCATCCGATTTTGGTGAATGGCTTCTAGGGTCTTAAAAGCTAGTGAGCGGCCATCTAAGATGCATCCATTGGTCCCAACCCACCTGGAGCAAAGGAGAATGAAGAACATCAAAGACACAAGGAAAATATTAGCCCAAGAGACAGAAAGGGCCACATGAAGCAGAGACTCCATCAGTCTGAGACCAGAAGGAAACAGGAAACACAACAGAGAGTCCCTGATGGAGCAGGAGAAAAGTGGGTTGCAGAACTCAAATTCTAGTAAAAAGACCAGACTTAATGGTTTGATTGAGACTGGAGGGACCCTGGAAGACATGGCCCCTGGACTCTCTTTTAGCCCAAAACTAAAACCATTCCTGAGGCCAACTCTTCAGACAAAGATTAGACTGGACTATGAGACATAAAATCATACTCATAAAGAATGTGCTTCTTAGCTCAAGTAGATACATGAGTCTGGAGGTGAGATGAGAAGGCAGAGAGGGTCAGGAGATGATTGAATGGACATAGGAAATCCAGGCTGGAAAGGAGGAGTATGCTGTCACAGTATAGGGAGAGCAAGTAGGGTCACATAACAATGTGTGTATAAATTTTTATATGAGGAACTAAGTTGAATTGTAAACTTTCACTTAAAGCCCAATTTAAAAAAAAAAAAAAAAAACTACTGCAAGAAACCAAAAAAGACTTGCATGAATGGAAAAATACACCATGCTCATGGATAGGTAGACTCAACATTGTGAAAATGTCCATTCTACCCAAAGCAATCTACGAATACAATGCAATCCTGATCCAAATACCAACAGCATTCTTTAATGAGATGGAAAAAATAATAATTAATTTTATATGGAAAAGAAAGAAACTGTGGATAAGTAAAGCACTATGGAAGAAGAAGAATAAAGTAGGAGGCCTTGCACTACCTGACCTCAGAACCTACTATACAGCTACTGTAGTCAAAACAACCTGGTACTGGTACGACAGACACATTGACCAATGGAACAAAACTGAGAACCCAGATGTAAATCCATCAGCCTACAGTCACCTAATCTTCGACAAGGACCCAAAGTCCATCAAATGGGGAAAAGATAGTCATTTTAACAAATGGAGCTGGCAAAACTGGATGTCCATCTGTAAAGAAAAATAAAACAGGGCCCATACCTCACACCATACACAAAAACAAATTCAAAATGGATCAAAAACCTAAATATAAAGCCAAAAACTATAAAGATCATAGAAGAAAAAATAGGATCAATGCTAGAGGGCCTAACACACAGCATAAATAGGATAGAAACCATAACTAACAATACATAAACACTAGAAGTTAAGCTAGATAACTGGGATCTTCTAAAAATTAAACATTTATGCTCATCGAAAGACGTCACCAAAAGAGTAAAAAGAGAAACTACAGACTGGGAAAAAAAACTTGGTTATGACAAATCCAACAAAGTTCTAACCTCTAAAATCTATAGGAAAATCCAACACCTCTACAACAAAAAGACAAATAATCCAATAAAAAATGGGCAAAGAGTATAGACAGAAACTTTACCAAAGAAGACCTTCAGGTGGCTAACAGACACATGAGGAAATGCTTGCAACCACTAGCCATTAGAGAAATGCAAATCAAAAGTACAGTGAGATACCATGTCGCCCCGACATTACTAGCACAAATCAAAAAAACTGAAAATAGCAAATGTTGGAGAGGTTGCAGGGAAACTGGAACTCTTATGCACTGCTGGTGGGAATGCAAACTGGTACAAACATTTTAGAAAATGATATGGCACTTCCTTGAAAAGCTACAAATAGAAATACCTTACCATCCAGCTATCCCACTCATAAAAATATATTGTAGAGAAAAAGAGCCGTTACACGAATAGACATACACACACCCATGTTCATCACAGCACTGTTCACAATAGCAAAAAGATGGAAACAACCAAGTGTCCATCAACAGATGAATGGATAAACAAACTATGGTATATACACACTATGGAATACTATGGAACCATAAAGAACAATGATGAATCTTTGAAACATCTCACAACATGGATAAACCTGAAGGGCATCATGCTGAGTGAAATAAGTCCATCACAAAAGGGCAAATACTGTATGAGACCACTATTATAAAAATTCATGAAAAGGTTTACCCACAGAAAGAAACAATCTTTGATGGCTACAAGGGAGGGGAGGGGAGGGGTGAGGAGTGAAAAACACTAAATAGACAATAAATAAGTTATAACTTTGGTGAAGGGTAAGACAGTACACCATACTGGGGAAGTCAGCACATCCTGACCAAGGCAAGATCATGGAAGCCTCATAGACACATCCAAACTCCCTGAGGGACCAAATTACTGGGCTGAGGGTTGGGGACCATGGTCTTGGGGGACATCTAGCTCAACTGGCATAACTAAGTTTGTAAAGAAAATGTTCTACATCCTATTTTGGTGAGTAGGGTCTGGGGACTTAAAAACTTGTTACAGCCACCTAAGATACTCCACTGGTCCCACCCCATCTGGAGCAAGAGAGAATGAAGAAAATCAAAGACACAAGGGAAAGATTAGTCCCAAGGACTAATGGACCACGGCCTCCACCAAACTGAGTCCAGCACAACTAGATGGTGCTCAGCTACTACCACCGACTCCTCAGACAAGGATCACAATACAGGGTCCCGGACAGGGCTGGAGAAAAATGTAGAACAAAATTCTAACTCATAAAAAAAGACCAGACTTACTGGTCTGACAGAGACTGGAGAAACCATGAGAGTGTGGCCCGGACACCCTTTTAACTCAATACTGAAGTCACTCCTGAGGTTCACCCTTCAGCCAAAGATTAGACAGTTCCATAAAACAAAACGAGACTAAATGGGCACACCAGCCCACGGGCAAGGACAAGAAGGCAGGAGGGGACAGGAAAGGTGGTAAGGGGGAACCCAAGTTCAAGAAGGGGATAGCGTTGACATGTAGTGGGGTTGGCAACCAATGTCACAAAACAATGTGTGTATTAAGTGTTTAATGAGAAACTAATTCGCTCTGTAAACCTTCACCTAAAGCACAATAAATTAAAAAAAAAAAAATTCTATATTGTATTTTTAAAAAAGCTTGCCAGCGGCCATCTAAGATACATCTATTGGTCTCTTCTAGTCTGGAGAAAAGGAGAGTGAAGAAAACCAAAGACCCAAGGGAGCAATTAGTCCAAAGGACTAATGGACAACATGAACCACAGCCTACACGACCCCAAGAACAAAAGAACCAGATGGTGGCCAGCTACCGCTACCGATCACTCTAACTGTGATCACAGCAGAGGGTACTGGACAGAGCGGGAGAAAAAATGTAGAACAGAAAATCAAATTCGTAAAAAAGACCAGACTTACTGGTCTGACAGAGACTGGAGGAACCCCCGAAACTATGGCCTACAACAGCCTTCTGAACTGGAAATGAAGCCATGCCCAGATACCACCTTTCAGCCAAACCATAGACAGGCTCATAAAATAAACAATAAAACCCGAGAGGAACATGTTCCTTAGAACTATTAATTGTATGAGATCAAAAGGGCAACATTTGCCCAAAAGCAAAGATGAGAAGGCAGAAAGGGGTAGAAAATCAGGATGCAAGGAAACAGACAAGCTAGGGTGGAAATGGGGAGAGTGCTGACACATTGTGAGGAATGAAACCAAGGCCATGGAACACTTTACATACAAACTATTCAATGGGAAGTTGAGGTGCTCTGTAAGCTTGCACCTAATAGACAATTAAAAAAATTTTTTTTAAAGAAGATCTTCTTAGCTAAAAAAAAATTCTTCCCTCTTCCTTTCCTGAAATGCTGTCAACCCCTCTTTCTGCTCATTCCAGATTTATGAGTTAATTTTTTTTTTAATTAAGGATTTGATTTAATTCCCTGGGTGTTCCAGGTGTTGCATTTATGACAGAATGAACTCTAATCGTCTCAGGCAATGTTTTCTCTTTTCTCTCAGCATTCCAGCAAAGCAACCTGTGTCCGCAAAAAGATGCCTTCCCTCCAAGAACAATAATAATTCGCTTGATTTTATAAAGCATTTTACATACCAATGCAACTTGTCACCAAATACCTTGCAAAGTTAGCAAAAGATAGACAATTAAAGTACAGATAACTGAAATACCAGCTAGTGTTTCCTTGGCTCTCCCGTCCTGGTAGAGGAGGGCCCCCCACAATAAATCACTGAGCCATGTGATCACTGATTGATACCCTAGCTGGGTTTAGGAAGTCAGCAACAAGTAAGGTCACTTGTCCAAAACAGATTGCAATTCTTTACCCAAAACCTTTAAAGCAAGTGAATTCTGTTCTGCACACAACAGTAAATGAGGGGTCAGGAAGGTAATGTGAATGAGAGAAGCTTCCCTACGTTGGGGTCAGAGGTGCACGCTGTGTGCCGTGGGTCTCGGGTGAACTGGACAGCACAGATCCGTCCGCAGGGTGGCCACAACTTGGGGCCACCTGAGTGTTACATGCAGGGGCAGCTTATCCAATAGGCAAGGTAAGCACGTTGCTTACTAAATCATCTGTAGCAAACAAGTTCACATTTTTTCAGCACATCAAAGATTCTGCTTCTGGGTATGGCTGGCATCTGTCTTTCTCCCAACCCCACAGCATCTTTCTTTAGAATCAAAGTCTCTTTTTAAATTTACAATCCCTGACAGGGGCAGATGACCCAGTAAGCAAGGTAAGCACAGGCTTACTTATGCTTACTTACTAATCTGTAGTGAACAATTTCACTTGGGTTTCACCACATGTGAAAGCGAGGTAAAAACAGTGCTTTTTGGATAATCTGCCCCTGGTTCCATGGTGGAGCACAGAGTCTGTGTGGCCAGGCCTTCCAATTTTTCAAGAAAAGCTAGATAACCAGATATTTATGCAAAATTTCCCAATTTTTTCGATGTAAGCTCATATTGTTTTAAAAGTGTTGTGTTTAAAAATGTATCTATAGACCAGATTTGACCTGAAGGTCTCCAGTTTATGACTTTTTTTTCTAGAAGTTCAGAGAACAAAGAAAGAGGACGAACACCATGAGAGAGGGTGACAGAGGAAAGAAGAAGTAAGCTTTCAGCAAAGATTTAGAACTTCAGGGGTGCAGAGAAGCCCTGTGCTCAGGGACAATGTGATTGCCTCTGACTTAATTCCAATCCAATCAAACCCCAGCTAGGTCTTTTCTGGGCTCCATGGTGGAAAAGTGACATGAAGGAACAAAGACTGGAAAACGAGGCTATGTGGACCAATAAAAGAACCTAAACTGGCCAGCTCCAAAGGGGGAAAGAAAAAGCTGAAAGATAATTTAATGACAAATTTCACAAAGCTGACAATATAGAAAGAATGGGCATGGAACTTTGTAGAAAATGGATGGAAATGTCTTGATTCTCAAGACTTTGGAGGTGCTGGAGTTCAGGAGGGACCTTTCCACACATTTGGAAGGTAAACTTTCCACCGTCAATCTTGTAAAAAAGGTTACCTCAAATCTCCACGGCCAGATGGAAACCAGTCACCTGTTTACAACAGTGTACATCAGAACTGCTTAGAGAGGCCCGGGAGGCCCCTGGAGATGGAATTCAGCCTCAGCAAGCCCTTCATTCCATCATGCTGAGGTTGATGGGAAGGCCTCCGCCTCATCTCCCTCCGGCAATTGGAGATTGAACAACAGCTGAAAAAATGAATTGGCTTTTGGAGAGTGAGCATCGTCTCCACTATGACTTTTTCCTTCCTTTTTTCTCCCACCAACAGACAGTTCCCTACTCAGTGATCTGACTTTTCTACTTCTCGTCTGGATGGTGCACATGGTCAAGTGCTCGACTACTAGCTGAAAGATTGGTGGTTCAAACCCACTCAGAAGCACCTCGGAGGACAGGTCTGGCTATCTGATTCTGAAAGGTCACAGCTTTGAAAACCTGTGGAGCAGTTTTACTCTGCACACCTGGGGTTGCCATGAGTCGGAGTCGACTCCATGACAACTGACAACAACAACAGAGGGAATATCAGGGACTGCAGATCAGGGAGGGAGGAGTTTCTGCTCTTTGTTATTGTTGGTTGCTGTCAAGTCAGCTCTGACTCACAGCAACCTCAGGTGGAACAGAACAGAACATTGCTCAGTCCTGTGCCATCTTCATGACTGTTGGTGTATTTGAGTCCATTGTTGCGGCCGTTGTGTCAACCCAGCTCATTGAGGGTTTCCCTTGTTTTCACTGACCCTCTACTTGACCAAACATGTCATTTTCTCGTGACTGATCTTGCCATCCTAGCTTCTAAGGAGCTCCCTGGTTATATTTCTTCTAAGACTGATTGGTTCGTTTTTCTGACAATCCACGGTATATTCAATATTCTTTGCCAAGACTGCAATTCAAATACATCAATTCTTCTGCTTCCTTTTTCATTGTCCAGCTTTCATATGCATATGAAGTGACTGAAAAGACCATGGCTTGGGTCAGGTGTTGGTTAAGTACTGACCACCTGACTTGGAATCCTGACCCTGCTGTATGCCAGTTGTGCGACCTTGGGCAACTTGATTAACCCCTCTGCCTCAGTTGCCTCATCTTAAATTGAGAATACCATAAATACTTTCTTCACAGAGTTGTTATCAGGAATAGAGTTAGTATTTGTAAAGCACCTAGATCCATGCCTTTCATATTCTAAGTGCTATATATATGTTTTCAAATAAATGAATCACTCCAAGAAGGCTGCTCAGATTCTAGGCCATTCTGTTTCATGCACGCAGTTCTTGGCCTCACAGAATGGCCCCATTAGAGAGCCAGGTGCAGAACAGGACTGCGCTTGTCCCTCAGGAGCTAACTGCTGACACAGTCGTTTTAAAGATCCCCACGTCCCAATGATGGAAATGAACAAGAACTTCCAGTCTGGGTCCCGAATTCTCAAGTGCCCTAGCCACCCACTTTGTGGGCATAGCTCATTTGTGAGGACTCATGAGGTTCCTGTGAAGAAAAGAAAATTTGTGAGCCTGCTGGGAAGGAGCCACACAAGAGCGCTTAGAGAGAAAAACTGCCGAGGCTGAAATGACTGGGCTCGAGTTTACCAGCCAGGCTCCCTTCCCAGTGGACGAGGGTGAGAGGTTTCGGGAGGACTAAGGCCTAGGGAGTAGACAGAGCCCAAATGGGGTGTCCACATCTGTGAAGAGGCTACGGAATGTTCTCTGCTTCGTACCACTCAAAGGTGGGCATTGGCACAACGACCTCATTACTGGGTTTCAGATTGTTATTGTCAGTTGTTACCAGGTCGATTCGGACTCATGGCACCCCCACGGGTGCAGAGTAGAACTGCTCCATAGGGGTGTCAAGGCTGTGACCTTTAAGCAGATCGCCAAGTCCTTTTCCCGAGGTGCCTCTGGGTAAGTTCAAACTGCCAACCTTTCAGCTAGTAATTGAGTACTTAACCATTTGTGCCACCTAGGAATTCCCAGCTTGCGGTAGTTTTTCATTATGTTTTGGTTTTGCCCTAGATGGAGTGCTTTTATTTTATTTTGGCATAAGGATTACATTACCAGGGTTCAAAATTCAGTTAACGTAAAAAGGTAGACAGTGACCGCTCACTCATACCCCAGTTACTACTTCCCCCACCCCTCACCCCTAGCTAATCCATTGTACTATTATCTTGAATATCCTTTCCCAAAGTTGCTTTAAGGCAATGCAAGCAAATATAGATGTTTCCTTATTTTCAGGAAAGATAACATATTGCACACACTCTTCTGCACCTTGACTTTTTTCATTTACTGTACCTATCAGATTGGAAAAAATCATCTTCATTTACTATTGCTTTCAGTTTCTAGAGAGCTTCCTCATTCTTTTTTACAACTGTGTAGTATTCCATTGTGGAGAGGTACCACAGTTTAGTGAAACACTTCCCAGCTGATAGATATGCGGATAGTTCCAGTATTTTGCTGTTTGAAACCAGTGGTGATTAATAAGTTGTGCACATGACTTTTTGCAAGTCTGTGATACTCTATACGGTAAATCCCCCAAGAATGTCCTTGTCGGGTCAAAGGTTACATGCATTCATAATTTTGATAGAAATTGCCAAATTGCTTTCCATCTTACCTGCAACACTAACCTAAGAGAATTCTCTTACATTCCTCACAGAGACACCAACATAGTGTGTAGTCAAATTTTTGGATTTTTTCCAATCTGAAAGGTAAAAAATGGTATCTCTGAGTATTTTTAATTTGCATTTCTCCTATTATGGGTGACGTTGAACATAATTTTTTATATATGTAAGGGACTTTTGTTGTTTTCTGTTCTATGAACTGTCTGTTCACATCCTTTACCCATTTTTCTTTCTTTCTTTTTTTTTTTTTTTTGTCTTTTGTTGATTGTTACCTATGAGTTGTTTATTAGGAAGATCAGCCCTTTTCTGTGATATGAGTTGCAAATATTTTTCCCAATTTATCGTATTTGCATACGATGTTTTTTGCCATGTTGGATTTTTGTTTGTTTTGTTTTGCTTTTTCTTTGTTTAATGTATCAAACTTCTCTGACTTTTGTATTTTGAATCATGGTTAGAAACATCTTACTCATTATGTGGTTATTAAGGTTTTAACAAGGAAATTCTCCCAAGTTTTCATGTAGTACTTTCATGGATTATTCTTTAAAACATTTAAATCTTTGAACCATTTGGAGTTGGTTTTTGTTTTTCAACTTTTTCTTACATAGGGAAGGGGAACACTTGTGTCCTCTCTCTGCACCCAGCCACCCTCTTAACTCCCCTTTCATCCTAACCTGAACTTGGCCCTGGCACTTTACTTAGACATGACAACAGCCGCCAGAAATGCAGACTTCAGGAAAAGACAGCTACCCTAGGTCACATCCCAGAGTGCTCAGAATTTCCACACGAATCTGAGCTGTCTGGGATGAAACAAGGTTGGGGGGAATTCAAGAAGACAACCAAAAGGAACCCTGAGGATGGTTGCCTCAGCCACTTAAAATTCTTGGAAGCACTGAGCAGAGTCGCTTGAAAAAGGAGAAAAACGAACTTAAAAAGCAATTCCTGGGCTTCAACATGTGTTCTTCGTTGGTAGAATTCAGGATGAGGATTTGAAGGACCCTATGGGAGTATCCTTTCACTGCTCTCTGCTAATCCTCTCAAAATCGCCTCTGCTCTACAGCTGTTGGTTAGCCAGATAAACTATTCGTTCAGTTATTCTTGGCCTAGATGGGGCGGCTTGCCTCAAAGGCTCTGGGCTTCATGATTCGGGCTACTTCAATCAGGCCAGGCCCTCCCAGGCTGCCTACGGGAGCCGGGCCTGTTTGAAGACAGCAGTGCTCCGGGAAGGCTCTCCCTTCCACTCCCTTTTCATCTCCGCCCAGACGGCCGAGGAGGCCGACACCTCCCCACGGACGTGTCGGGGAGCCGAGTTCGCGACGGGAACGATGCCAACGCCGAGAATCCAGGCGATAAAATAATTACAAATGAAAGGGAGATTAGCAGGCACTGCCGGGACAAATGCTTCCAAAATGGTTCCCGAGATCTCGGCGGCGCGTTCTCAAAGGCGACGTCGCTGCAGCTGCCGTCACCATGGCGATGGGGGCAACAGATGCCCGGCTGGGAGCGCTCTCGGCAAATGTCAGGGCAGCAGAGCGCCAGCCATGGGGAGGGGATGACTGACGGGGCACCTTCGCCTCATGGACGTGGCCTGGTAATGAGCGCGATTTTCGTCTCCATTTGTCTGCTCTCCCCCGCCCCCGTCGCCTGGCTTCAGCAGAGGCCCACTAATAAATGGTTGACAGCTGATGAGAGATGGGCCCAGTCTGGCAGTTGCTGTGAGAAATGTTCTTTTTGGGTTTGATCCCCCAGGCTGCCAGGAAGTCCTCAGCAGAGTTGGTATGCTCGCTCTCCAGCTAAGTTCTCGGCTCTGCTCCTCTATCCTTTTCTCTCCAGGTTGTTAGCTTTTTCTCAAAACTTTATTTCAGTTTCTCATGAGATCCAGAGGCAGCACTAAGAAGTGACTTGAGATAACTTTCCTCTCATCCTCACTCCATAATCCCCATCATTTCCCTAAAACCACCTCAAATAAAGCAAAATGGGATTGCTGTATAAAGGCACATTGAACTTAAGTCCCCTAGCTTTATACCTCCAATAAGAATGCCACTCCTCAATTCTAGAAATTCTAGAACTACAACTGGTGGTGTCTCTTGGTCTAATACGATTATGATCTGAGACTCTGTCTTCAGATTTCCTACCAGGTTGGGCATATCCTACAGGGCACTTTTCCCAGAGGCAGTGGCCAGGTATCTCACTAATGTAAGATAAGGGCTTGAAAAGGTGCTTTCTAAATATGCAACAAGAGACCCTTCTTGAAATAATTAGATCATCATGCAGTGACTGACTTGGAGTCCAATAAACCAGACTCAAACCTCAGCTCCTCCATTCACACCTAAACATCCACTATGAACAAGATTAAACTGTACGCTCCCTGGGAGAAGGAACTACATAATTTTTTTGGATTTCTTCAGTGCCTGGCAAAATGCTCATAGTAAGTGCCAAAGGAATATGAAAGCGCTAAAAGGCAGGGTATTCCAAACTTTTTAAATCATGTACTCTTATCAGTGGAATCCCTTGGTCATGCAAATAGTTAATGCTCTCAGCTGCTAACCAAAAGTTGGAAGTTCAATTCCACCCAGAGGTGCCTCAGAAGAAAGGCCTGACCATCTACTTCTGAAAAATCAGCCACTGAAAGTCCTATGGAGCACATTTCTACTCTGGCACACATGGGGTCACCATGAGTCGGAGTCGACTCAATGACAGTTTCAACTGATATTCTCATCAGTAAGTTTTTAATATGCATCCTCAATTTAAGTATATTTATTTAAATAATATGAAATATTCTAATAATATAATGAATGTTGTAGAACATACAGAAAATAGAAATGGAAAAGGAATCAGATTACAAAGAGGTAGAAGTCCTAATACTCTGGTACTACAGTGGATCATCTTGCTCTTTCCATTTTAGAGACCACTGTGGTAGAAGATACACATTTTCTATCCTCAAGAGGCTCACAGTCTAGTTGAGAAGACTTGAAACTAAGAATAAGGTTGTTGTCAGGTGCTCTCAAGTTGGCTCTGACTCATAGCATCCCTATGTACAACAGAACGAAACACTGCCCAGTCCTGTGCCATCTTCAAAATCGTTGCTATGTTTGAGCCCATTGTTGCAGCCACTGTGTCAATCCATGTTATTGAAGGTCTTCCTCTTTTTTGCTGACCCTCTACTTTACCAAGCATAATGTCCTTCTCCAGGGACTAGTCCCTTCTGATAACAAGTCCAAAGTACGTGAGATGAAGCGTCTCCTTCTAAGGAGCATTCTGGCTGTACTTCATCCAAGACAGATTTGTTCTTTCTTCTGGCAGTCCATGGTATATTCAATATTCTTCACCAACAAAATAATTCAAAGGCATCAATTCTTCTTTGTTCTACCTTATTCATTGTCCAGCTTTCACATGCATATGAAGTGAATGAAAATACCACGGCTTGGGTCAGGCACATCTTAGTCCTCAAAGTGACATCTTTGCTTTCGAACACTTTAAAGAGGTCTTTTGCAGCAGATTTGCCCAATGCAATACATCATTTGATTTCTTGACTGCTCCTTCCATGGATGTTGACTGTGGATCCAAGTAAAATGACATCCTTGACAACTTCAATCTTTACTCCAATTATGATGTTGCTTATTGTCTAGTTGTGAGGATTTCTGTTTTCTTTATGTTGAGGTGTAATCCATACTGAAGGCTGTGGTCTTTGATCTTCATCGGTAAGTGCTTCAAGTTCTCTTTGCTTTCCACAAGCAAGCTTGTGTCATCTGCATATCGCCAGTTGTTAATGAGTTTTCCTCCAATCCTGATGCCGTGTTCTTCTTCATGTAGTCCAGCTTCTCAGATTGTTTGCTCAATGTACAGATTGAATCAGTATGGTGAAAGGATACAACCCTGATGCATATAAGGCTGGTAGTGATGTGGCGAAAAAAAGGTTTAGAGGAGGGAGTGATCATCAAATGCATGGATGGGTCACATGGAGTCCATGAACCCACTGAAATTGGATGGCAATGTTGATGGGTATACGCATATGTGCATTTTTCTAAGGAAAGGTCCAAAGCTTTCATGTGATTCTCAAATGGACTTGAAACACACAAAAAAAGAGAACAACTGGCTTAAAGGGAGAAAAGCAAGGAACTTTCCATTGGGAAATACACAAACACTGTGTCCCAAGTTGTTCTGCTCTTAAAGATAGATCACTCTAGACCTGAAGGCATACTGCTCCAAATGCTACCCAAGGAGAATAAGGTGTTCCCAAGGACTGAGACCTTGTCTCTAGGCTACTGACTTTTTAACTTCTTTCAGCACTGTTTACTTTTCCAATGAAATCTTACACAAAACCCAATATGTAAAAGCAGATCAAGTGAAGCTACTCCGAGTGCAGCAGGGATGATCCCAGATCATCCTTCCCTCAGCATGCCCACATTGGCAAGTCTAGGGGACTGCAGATCTCCTAGAACACAGCTGGAATCCCGGCGCTGGGCATTCTTGGGCCTGCGATCTGACCATTCTCCCTAGTTAGCATCCTCTTCGCTCACTCCATAAGCTGTTCACAATTCCTCCCTCTGCTTCAGCCTCCACCTTGGGGTGTTTTACGTCCCTTGCCCCCTTGACAAAGTCCCCATCTGCTGAGCCCTCCACTTGTTCTTCTCTAAGTATGTCCAAGAACGACCATCATCAGAATCACCTGGCTTGCTTGTGAAAGACTCGGAATATTTTGGGCGCATCCCAGACCAACTGAAGCAGAATCACTAGGTAGAAGGTCCTACAAGGTTCTCAGATGATCTGATGGCCCCTAAGTTTGGGACTACTCCCAAAGGGCTCTGCTGTGGAGCCAAAGTCCAACAGCAGACTTCCCATCTGCTGGACCTCGACCTACCGGGTGTACCCAAAATTGACTCAGCTTTGAGTGAACCTACCTAAAAGCTAAAGATAGAGCCAGGAGGAGATGAAAATTCCAGGACTGTGTGTCCACGGCTCTGAGGTGAACAATAACTGGGTGTCCTCTGAGGTGACAATCCTCGTTCTCCGGTCTGGATGCGTGTGGCAGGCGTTTTTTAACTCTAGAGTTAAATATAGTGCCTACTGCTTTGCAGACGTCTAGAAGGGAACAAGAGCAGCTTGGAGGAGTGGAATTTACTGACCTAGAAGCCAGTCATCTGCAGTCGTCGTGGAGGCAGACACAGCAGACCCACGGGAGAGAGGCTGACTGACCTCCAGGGTTGGACCTGTGCTTGGGGTATTCGGTGGAATGGGAGAACCCCTGGACTTTGTGAATTTCTCCACAGTTAAAAAGATAGCAATGACTTAAGCCTCTGTATGTTCTTCCTGGTAAACTGGCATCATGGGAATTTCCCCGAGCTCCGCAGTGAAAGTTGTTTTGTCCTATTGACAGAAGCAAGAACAATTTAGAGAGCTATAGATGGCAGACGTGAAGTCATGATCTCAGTTGTCCATATTCTGCCCCCTTTAGACCTTTCATGTCGCTTTTTCCAACTCATAGCAATCGCTCTCTCTTTTGCATTCCTATAACACTCATATCTGTTACATATTTTAGCACAAATTTGTTCTTTATTTTTAGTAATTCCCTTTGTCTCCACATATCTAGATAAGCTCCTTGGGAACAGAGGCTACAGCAAATCTTCTTCAGTATCAGCCTCGGTGTCTGCCATGGTGTTGGGTGCATGAGTACCTGCTGAAATGAACAGAGACTACATCAGCGAAGGGGACTGGAAAAAGGAGGAGGTGATAATAAGAGTAGCTAATTTTACTGAGGAGCAGTGGTGGTTTAGTGCTAGAATTCTCCCCTTCCATGTGGGAAAAAACCCGGGTTTGATTACTGGCCAATGCACCTCATGCACAGCCACCACCAGGACCAGATTACCCACTAAGCAAGGTACGCATGGGCCCAACTGTGCCCTCCCACCGATCTGCAGTGCACAATTTCACCTGTCCCCCCCATGGCAATGATGCTGTGAAATCCATGTGAAATTGCTCACCACAGATTAGCAAGTAAATACAATTAAGCCTGTGCCTACCTTGCTCGATGCAAGCTGGTGTATACTGTGCTCACTGGTTAATCCACCCCTGGACCACCCGTCTGTCAGTGGAGCCTTGTGTGTTGCTATGATGCTAAACAGGTTTCAGCAGAGCTTCCAGACTAAGACAGACTAGGAAGAAAGGCCCAGTGATCTCCTTCCAGAAATCAGCCCATGAAAACCTATAGATGACAGTGGTTCGACCCACAACCAATCACGGGAATGGCACCAGACCGCGCAGCATTTCATTTCATTTTGCATGGGGTTACCAGGAGTTGGAGCTGTCTCAAAGGCAGCTAACAACAATGTTTACTGAGTACTAATTATATACCAGGGGCCCTGGTGGTGCAGTGGTTAAGAGCTCAGCTGCTAACCAAAAGGTCAGTAGTTTGAATCCACCAGCTGCTCCTTGGAAACTCTATGGGGCAGTTCTATTCTGTACTGTAGGGTCGCTATGAGCTGGAATTGACTCGATGGCAAAGGGTTTTTTAAATTATTATGATTATATGCCAGGTACCATTATAAGCTTTTAACACATATTAATCGGCTTAATTTTCACAACCGCCTCATGAGGTAAGCCCCACTGTACAGAAAAGGTGATTTAGTTACAGAGAATTTAAGTAAATTACTCAAAGACACACAAAGACTAAGAGGCAAAGCCAGGATTTGAACCCAGGGAGTCTGGCTCCAGAGCCCATGCGTTTAAACATTCCCTAAGACTACAAAAGGAAAGCTATTCCCCTATGCATGTAGGAAGTAGTGAGCTCAGAGAAATGGATGAAGTATATGCTTTCCAGAAAAAAGAAACTGGACCCCAGAATCTTCACCCCAACTCAACTGTAATGACCAGTTAAGGAAGGGTCTTTCCGACAACAAGACAATGAGCCTTTCCCAGGGCCTCAGCCACCGATAAGTTCACCCAGAGGACAGCTTTACCGCCTGCCAACCCAACTGCAGCGTCCCCCTCCTCTGTCTCCCTTCCTGCCTCTGCTTGGACTGTGAGGAGGGCTGTTGGGAGAAACAGGGCAGCTTTTGCCACTGGGGAGAAGGCCCAGATCAGAGAGCCCCAGCTGGTGCCGCAGAGTCGCCTGTTGGAGATAACTCCAGCCAGGCTACACCAAACCCCATCTGGCATGAGAACCCAACTCTCAATGAGCCTGAAGAACCACCCCTAAAATCAAAGCAATCCTCCACCGCACTTGCTGCCCCCTGCACAGACATTCTTTCAAACGCTTTAATGCTAAGTAATGAGAAGATTATCTGATGTCCCTGAGTTCTACCGCTACAACCCCAATCCTGCCTGCCCCATCTGTCCAAAGCTACCAGAGGCCCTCCCAGCTCCAGTCCAGGCCGTGGGACTAGGCAGCATCTATTCCTTGCAAGAAAGGACCTGCTAACGCGTTGCCTGAGAAGAAAACTTTCAGCTGGGGAGGGATGGAAGGAAGGGTATTTCTTTTGGAGGTAGCAACTATCTGAAGAATTTAACGAGTAAAAGCGAACTTCCTTCTCTAACATTCCTTACTCTGATACTTCTCTATCTGGTAATCATTTTAAAACGCAAATATGTTCATGGATAAATATACTAACAATGAAAAGAGCATTAGACCAACGGTCCACGGCATAAAATATCAGTTCAACGAGAAACTGGCTTGATTTGGTTTTCATGGAGATCTCTGTGTTGTGCAAATTCTTTCTAAGTGCAAGGTGAAGCACATTTTGATCCCTCATTCATTCACTCAGCAAACACCCCTGAGTGCCCACCCTGTGGCAGACCCCAGCCCTCGGGCTGGGTGCTGGAGACACAAGATGAGTGTGGCATGATCCCTGCATGCAGAAGATGACAGCCTCATCCACAGAGACAGATAAGCAACTGGATTGTGTGCAGTGACGGTCTCCGATTTGGGATTGATGTCTATAAAGGGACTAGTGAGGGCATCAAGGAGGGAATCCTGACATCTCCCAGTGCCTGGGAAAGGCCCTGTGGAGGCAGTGATGCTTCTGGAAATCTTGAAGGATACATCGGTATTCACCACACATAGGTTCAGGGAACTGAGGGTAGCTCAGCAAGGCTGAAGACAGGGAGACACAGTGACACTTAATATTGGGGAGTTAGAGGGATGTCAATTATTCTGTTAATTCACCTTTTGTAAACACTTCCATCTGATGTAGCAAAGGGCTTGATTCAAAAAGTCCTTTCTTTGGTCTAAATTATCTGGAATTATTCAAGGGAAGAAACGAGGTTTACAGACTCACAGAGAGAATGCCTGGCAATGGCAGACTCCAGCCCTCGGGAGCCTGGTGCCCAGAACCTCATGGGAAAAGGGGCAGAGCGGGACCCTCCTCTCAAAGGCCTCACTGCATCACACACTTTATTTTGCCTGAAGTTCAAGCGTCTTCTTTCTTCATTTCTTCCCCCAGAGCTTAGAGTGGTACTTTTCATACAATAAATATTAACTGGCAAAAGTTTGGTGATTTTTCAAGTGATCTGTTTTGGATTGGAGGACATTTTTTTCCTCTGAATTAGTTCTATAAAGTTAAGACACTGAACTGAGGGTAGAGAAATATAATGACTGCTAGTATTTATCGTGTATTAGCTGTCATGCACTGGACTAATGGATTTTACATGTATTTATCTCATTTAATACAACAAACCAATACAGTAGACATTACTGTCCATATTTATGAGAGAAAATTAGCCTCAGTCTGCAGGGTGGTGCAAATGGCTAACTCACTCGGCTATTAACCAAAAAGTTGGAGATTCGAGACCACCTAGAGGCACCTTGGAAGAAAGGCCTGGTGATCTACTTCTGAAAAATCAACCGCTGGAATTCCTGTGGAGCACAGTTCTACTCTGACACACGGGGGGTCACTGTGAGTCAGGGTCAACTCTATGGCAATCAGTTGTTGTTTACAGCAGTCAAACTACGTAGAAGAGGCAGATCGAGGATTCAAATTCAGTCTCTCGCCACTGCATTAGCCATCCTCTGGGCTGGCCCCGGGACTCACAGAGGGCATAGAGAGCCTTAGTCACACGGCTAAGTGAGTTCAGTGAATATTGGGTTATTTCCTGCCAGTACTTCCAGCATCACTCCTGAGAATTGGGCAAAGCTTCAGGTAAGAGACTTTCTTAGTCCCTCATCATCTAAAGCTTCATTCACGCCTTCTCTAGCACGTCAGATTGGCCCACCCCTTCCAGTTTCACGTCCCTTCATTTCCAATATTGGACTCTCCCTCTTCCCTCCTGCCCCTCCTTGAGAAAAATGAACTTCCTAGAAGTCAAAACCCGTTGAGGGAAATTGAAGATCTTTCGTACTCCACGAAATTGCCGACTTCACAGCTAGAATAACTTGAGGAGTAAAATGCTGCTAAGCCCCTGTTTTCAGCAGGTCTTTTTCTACCCAGGTCTAGGTGGGGAAGACAGTTTTAGAAAAGAGAACGCCGACTGATGTCTGTGCCACAGGCTTCCAGCATTCACCTCTGACAAGTCACACAGCCTCCCTGAGCCTACATTCCTAACCGCTCCCTGAGGAAGTTTCCAGGGTGCTAACTTGGCAAGGACAGGAAAAAGGGAGTGTTCTCATTATGCCCTTGACAAGAAAGATGTGCCAAAGAAATCTGTATTTGTGTTAAGTGATGGCATGCTGGTAGAATCCAGTTTTGTGTCTCAGTGACAGGCTTCCGTTGGCAGAGAGTGCTGGGGTGGAGCTGGGACACCTCTGTCCATTGTTCCGTCTGGCCTGTTCAGAACACCCTTTCATGTCTGGGCTTTTTCAAAATCGACGTCTTCTGGCTTCTCAGAGTGCTAGGAGCCTAAGAAGCGAGCAGAGAAGGCTGGAGTGCAGTGGAAGTCCCGGATTCTGGGATAGATATCTGTAAAGGAAGTTGTGAGGGCCTGGGATGGCTTAGACCCGGGATACGTAGGATCAAGGCTATATGCTGAAAGACAAGGAGAAAGGAGTGGACTTTGGCCCAGTGGCTGGTGTTGGGGAGCCCTGCCCAGTTTAGTGCTTTTCCAGGAAAGCCTTCTAGAAGACTGCCTGACTGACTAAACTTGGTAAGGTAGCCTGACTGGATGGAAAGGCAGGGAGATGGGGCTGCAACATCCCACCCTAGATGAAAAGGACACTCTGAAATTGATTCATTAGTCCTTGTGCCAGCTCTAGATGATAAGAGTCAGAGGGAGCTCTGTTAGTATTACTACTTCTCTGGGGACAGGTAACACAGCACCCCCTGGTGACCGAATGGATGTTGGTGTCATCACAATACAATGGAAACAGCGCCACCTCCTGGACACTCCTTAAAATGTTGATTTGTCAACTCAGGCTTGTCCTTTGTTATTCGTGGTGGAGTTGGCCTGTACTCATGATGAGCCCGTGCACAACGGAAGAAAATGCTGCCTGGTCCCGTGCTATCCTCATGAGGGGTTGTGAATCAGACCATTGTGATCCATAGGGTTTTCACTGGCTGATTTTCAGAAGTAGATCACCAGGCCTTTCTTCCTAGTCCGTCTTAGTCTGGAAGCTGCACTGAAACCTGTTCAGCATCATAGCAATATGCCAGCCTCCACTGACAAATGGGTGGTGGCTGTACATGAGGTGCATTGGCCTGGAATCAAACCCAGGTCTCCCACGTGGGCGGTGAGAACTCTACCACTGAATCACCATTGTCCCCACAAACTTGTCTGGAAGTACTTTTAATTTGCTTACGTAGGCAGTATTGTGCCTATTGGAAGTATAATTGCAAAAGGAAAAAAGAAAGTGAAAATACAAACGTTTCACTTACTGGAACAATGAGAATCAAAGAGAAACAGGTTGCAATGATTTGAATAATATGGACTGTCCATCTGTAGCAAGGTGTGAACATGACAAGGCAGAATGTTGCAGTGAAAAGAGCAAGGCCTTTGGAGTCAGACAACTGAGATAGAATTCCCACTAGCTTTGTGAGCTGGAGCAAGTTACTCAACGTCTCTGAGCCTCAGTTTTCCTCATCTGTAAAATGGAGGATGGGGTGTAATTTACCTTGTGGTACTGTAGCAAAAGTTAAATGAGATAATGTACATGAAGTAAAATGAAATGCCTATGAAGTAAATCAGAGAATGTATACAATACGCTTTAAAGTACAACATAAGAAATTTAACTTAGAAAATGTTTTTCTGGTTCTTAGGATTGTGAGTGCTCCTGAAATGGATGTATCAAATGAGATGACAGAATCTCTTGGAGGTATTTTTTAAATAGTCTAGACTTTCCTTTCTCTAGAAGGGTTAGTGCTGACCCTTCTCCAACAGACAATCTATTTCCAGAACAAGACCAGAAACAGAATTCTATCAAATGCTGATTCCACTAGCATGTACTGAACATCTATTGGCCACATGATGGACACTTTCGAAGATGCTCTTTCTGTATCACCAGTAAAAATGAAAGCTTCAGAATCCATCCTCTCTTTCTCCACCAAGAAATGCTTTGTTAAGGATAAAAGAACCTTCTGTTTAGGGTCATTCATGGTTTCATGGAACATCCCAGTTAATTGGCCTAATATTTTTTTTAGTGCCTCTATTCTACCTCCTAATTCATGAAGTAGTGCCTGGGGTCTTAAAAGCTTGCAAGCAGCCATCCAATGTACAATTAGTCTCTATTCACCTGGAGCATCAGAGGAAGAAGGAGAGTCAGGAATAGGAAGGGGAAGTGGAATGTGCGGCCAACTGCCTCCATGAACAACTTCCTCCTTTGCCATCAGACCAGAACTAGATGGTGTCCAGTTACCATTACTGAATATTTTGATCAAAGATTCTATAGAAGAATCCTGATCAAAACTGCGGGCAGCGGGAAGAAAATGCAGAACAGAATTTCAAATTCTCATGGAATCCAGATTTCCTGGAGCTATTGAGGCTGAATGAACCCCTGAAACTATTACCCTGAAATAATCTTTACACCTTAAACCAAAAATATTCCCTGAATATTTAAACCAAATAGTAATTCAGCTTAATTAGTAAAGAATGTCTGCCTTGAGCATGGTGCTGTTTTAAAGAACTAAGTATATGGGATCAAATTGACAACAGCAACTCGAAAGGTTAGATAGGAAGCTTGGGGGCAGTGAGTTTATGTTAATGGAGGAGGAACAATTCAGAAAAGGAGGATGAAAATGGTTGCTCAAGTTGAAGAATGTAATCAATGTCTCTGAATTGTACATGTAGACATTGTTGAATTGGTATATGTTTTGCTATGTATATTTTCAACGACAACAATAAAGAACAGAACTTCCTGTTTTATAGCCTCTCAAGTACTTTCAAGATCCCTCAGAAAAGCGCAATGCTGGAAACAACCTAACTGCCCATTAACAGGAGAATAGACTGCAGTATATCCCTACAAGGAAACACTAATGAGCAATACACAGGACAAACAACTGGAAAAATACAATGATAAGGGTGAATCTCAAAAACTTTACCTTGAACAAACGAAGTCGTCACAAAATAGTAATTCTGTATTTTTATGAAGAGTCTAGAATAGGTAAGTTGAATCTGTAGTAGAAATCATAATGGTGGTTTGCACAGGATAAGGCTGGCCATGATGGTTGATTGCAAAGGGACCCTAGGGAATTTGCAGGGGTGATGGAAATGTGTTAAATCTTTATTTAGGTGATGGTTACACAGGTATATAGAGGCATTGATGTTCTGGGACCAGCTGGCACCAGCTCAAGAGAGCCAGTTGTTAGATTTTCAACAAGTTTGCAAGTCCTTTAACATCATTTTGGAAGCTTGACATCTGCCATGCTGGGAGAATTTACAATACCAAAACAAGTTGCCATCAAGTGGACTACAACTCCTGGTAACTCCATGTGCGTCAGAGGAGAACTATGCTCCATAGGGTTTACAGTGGCAGATTTTTTTGGAAACAGATCTCCAGGCTTTTCATCCAAGGCACCTGTGGATGGCCTCGAACCTCCGACTTTTTAGCGAGCAGTCTAGCATGTTAATGGTTCCTACCACCCAGTACTCCACACATTGATTAGTGGAGAGCCCCACACCCCTGCCCAGTGTTTGCTGGTTTCCTGGTAATCAAAGTGTACAGGAAAAGATAGCTGTAGGCCAAGGCTGAGCACTCCATTGAGAGAGGAGATTATAAGAAACATTTCCTTGGACTGTCAAATAAAACTTAAGACTAAACAAAATGTTTTGTTCAGTCATTGAGGATCTAAAGCAAGAAGCCAGATCAAATACATGGACCTCAGAGAAGAGATGCAAGACAGGATCAACATTTTTAGAGCAGCTACACAGTGTATTGGTCTTCAGTCTCATGTTAGCGAGAAGGAACGAAAGGTCTATGTCAGAATCCATGGCCCATCCTCTTTAATTTTATTGATTTTATTTTTTAGATTATTATGCCGTAAGATTTACATTTTCTGTGTACAATTCTATCATTTTAACACACGTTTAGATCCATGTAACCACCACCACAATTAGTACCACCACCCCAAAGAACTCACTCACATCCTTCCTTCACAATCACGGCCTCACTGCATCCCTCACTCCTAGCAACCACTGGTCTGTTCTCCAACACTACTTCTGTATTTTTGAAAGTGTCAGATAAATGACAGAAAAAATGAGAAATACAGTATATAACCTTTTAAGACTGCTTCTTTCACTCAGCATAATGCCTTGTAGATTCATCACAGCTGTTGCATTTATCAGTAGTTGATTCTTTTTATTGCTGAGTAACATCCCACTGTATGGAGATACCATAATTTTTTATCCATCCACCCGTCGAAGGAGTCGAGTTGTTTCCAGCGTGGGGTTATTATGACTAGATTATCAATAAACACTCATATACAGGTTTTTGTGTGAAAATAAGTTTTTATTTGTCTAGGGAGTGGGATTCCTGGGTTATATGGCTAGTATAGGTTTAAGTTTATAAGAAACGGCCAATCTGTTTTCCAGAGCAACTATACCATTTTTCATTCCCACCAGGGTTGTTGTTAGTTGATTTTAACTCATGGCGACCCCATGTGTGCAGAGTAGAACTGCTCCATAGGGTTTTCAAGGCTGTGACCTTTCAGAAGTAGATTGCCAGGCCTGTCCTCCAAGGTGCCTCTGGGTGGGTTCAAACTGCTAACCTTTCAGCTAAGAGTCGAGAGCTTAGCCATTTGCACCACCCAGAGACTCGTTCCCACTAGAAATTTATGTGAATTTCTGTTGCTTCACATCCTCACCAGCACTTGATATTATCAGTAATTTTTATTTTAGCCATTCTAATAGGTGTATAGTGATATCTGACTGTGACTTTAATATGCATTTCCCTAATGCCTAACGATATTGAACATCTTTTTGCATGCCTACTTTCCATATTTTCAGTGTTCTTTATATATCCTGCATACAAGTCCTGTGACAGGCATCCGATTTGTAAATATTCTATTTTCTCTCACGCTGTATCTTCTATTTTCATCCTCTTAGCATTTTCAGAGTGCAAGTTTTTTAATTTTGGAAGGCCAATTTATTAACTTTTTTTCTTTTATGTATCATGCTATTGGTATCATGGTCTAAGAACTCTTTACCCAACCCCAGGTCACAGAGGTTTTCTTCTAAAAGTTTCAATGTTGTACACTGAACATTTAGATCTGTGATCTCTACTGAGTTAATTTATGTATAAGGTATGAAGTTTAGGTCAAATTTTTCTGTTTTTGTTTTTTTATTTGTTTTTGCATATGGATGTCCAATTGTTCTAGCACTTTTTGTTGAAAAGATGATTCTGTCTCCACTGACTTGTTTTTACACCCTTGTCAAAAATCAATTGGCCAATATACAATAAAGCACATAGGAGGCTCAGTTATGGTACTTCGTAGACACACTCAAACACCTCGTGGGATTGATTTACTGGGTTTCAAGGCTTAGGACCATAGTCTCATGGGACAACTTGGTCAATTGGCATAACTTATTTCATAAAAATAATGTTCTACATCCTAGTTTGGTGAGTAGTGCCTGGGGTCTTAAAAGCTTGCAAGCAGCCATCTAAGATACGATGATTGGTCTCTTCCCGTCTCTGGAGCAAAGGAGAGTGAAGGAAACTAAAGACTCAAAGAAGAAATTAGTCCACAAGACTAACGGCACACGTGAACCACAGCCTCTTCTAGCCTGATACCAGAAGACCTAGATGGTGCTTGGCTACCACGACCAACTGTTCTCACCAGGGACACCATAGAAGGTTCCAGTTAGAATGGGAAAAAAATGTAGAACGAAACTCAAATTCATAAAGAAGACCAGACTTACTGGACTGATAGAGATTAGAGGAACCCCTGAGACTACTGCCCTAAGATACCCTTTTAACCTGGAACTGAAGCCACCCCTGGAGGTCACCTTTCAGCCAAATAATAGATTGGCCTATAAAATAAACAGTAACGCAAAAAAAAAAAAAAAAAAAAAGTGAAAGTAAAGTGGAAACATTTTCAGATAAAAACAATTACAAGAATGTGTCCCTATCAGATCTCTACTACAAAAAAATGCTAAAGGAAATTCTTCAGGCTGAAAGAAAATGACCGAAGATGTAAATCTAGATATTCACAAAAAAATAAAGAGCAACAGAAATGGTAACAAAGAAAAAAAAATCAATTGGCCATATTTGTGGATCTATTTCTGGACTCTCTATTCTGTTCCATTGGTCTCTGTGTCTATGTGTGCAATACCACAGTCTTGATTACAGCAGAGTGACACGGCACCCCCAGAAATACATGGTGCAGACTTTCAAAGGACTATAGAGATCCTGTGTGTGCAGGAACCAGTGAAACTGGGGTTCTAATTCATGGTGCACATGTTTCCACAGGCCTGTGGAATCAGAAGAAAATTCACAGAGAAAGGGGAATTTCACCTTTGTCCCCTTCAAACTCATCTGTCCCCTCCTTCATCACAACACCTTTGAGATCTGTTTTTGCCACTGCATAGCACAGCGGCTGTGAAGTTGTCTGACCACCTATTAAGTTGCTAAAGACGGCAGGATGTCATCCGACTCAAAATTAGGCTGCCTGTTAATCATCACACCCACTCGCTCCCACTTACTTTTCTCTAATGCCATGGAAGGTTCCTAACAGCTGTTCCCTAGTTATCACAGGTGGTAGAAATTACTCTTTAAACAATACGTCAAAACCAAAACCACTAATACCCCTGAACACACATGATCACCTCCCCACCCCTTCCTCTGTTAACTGCCTCTCTTCCTCCAGCTCTAATCAATCTTACACTCATTCACCCTTTTCTTCCGGTCCAGAGCTTCCCAATCCACACCCAATCCTCCCCATCCTCTCCCAGTTCCCTGCGCCAAGACTGAACACTTGTCAGAAATGGAGCTACCTCTGGGCCACTCTGGACCTCCTGCGGTCCAGTCCTTGTAATTTCCTGTCCACCCCCTGCTCCGTGACGTCCCTGGGCCTCCCGACAGCTGGGCCCTTCCTGGGTTCCCTCTGATCACCAACCTAAGCCAGTGTTCCAAAATAGTCTCCTGAACAATGATGACAACTGCACAGTTATTTTAGAAGGTCTGTGTCCCAGAGACCCAGAACAATGCAGGAAAGACAATGGAGTGGCCGGCCGCGGGGGCCACCTGACAAGGCCTGTTTGTCTGGATGAGTTCACAGACCTGCTATTTCTCTTACAGAATGGCCAGGAATGGATGGGCCCTAAGGATAAGACCGAAGCCTGCGTTCCTAGTGCTCCCCACTCCTTAAATACAGGGGGACTTTGAAGGCACAGAAATACCTGCCTTTAAAACTGGCTTTATTATTCCAACAAGGGTTATCAGAATCAGGGTTTAGATTCCAAGAGGCTAGGTCCTATTCTGAACACTAATCCACAGCACTATATTTCTTCTTTTTCTTTACTTTTTGTCAGTTTCATAAAACATAATACAGAAAAGTAAACAAGTCATAAGTTTACAGCTCAAATTATCACTACTACCTGGATCAACAAATAAAATACTACAAAAACCCTGCAAGACCCCTCATGCCCACTTCCAGTCACTACCCCATTCCCACCCCCACCCCCAAAGTAACCACTACCCTGATTTCCAACACCACAGACTGGGTTTGCCTGTGTTTTGAACTTTAAGTAGTAGAATCAGAGAATATGTACACTTTTGTGACTGGCTTTTGTTTTTTTCACTCAGCAGTATGTTTGTGAGCAGGGCTAAGGCACGTGAGGGCCTAAACACTGATAATCTGTGGCGCCCGCCTCTGCTTACTCACACGTTTGAATGGATATGAGAGTTACCTACATACATGCATATGTGTGTGTGTGTGTGTGTGTGTGTGTGCATGCATGCATGTATGTCTTAGCTATCCACAATGAAATTTCTTCTTAAATGCTGCTATAATACAGGCATACTTTGTTTTATCGTGCTTTGCTGTATTGCCCTTCTCAGATATTGTATTTTTTACAAATTGAAGGTTTGTGGGAACCCTGTCTTGAGCAAGTCTGTCAGCACCATTTTTCCAACAGCTCGTGCTCACTTCATGTCTCTGTGTCACATTTTGGTATATCTGTTATGGTGATCTGTGATCAGCGATCTTTGATGTTACTATTCTAATTGTTTGGGGGTGTCACAAACCATGCCCATATAATATGGAAAACTTAATTGATAAATGTTGTGTTGTTCTGACTGCTCCACCTACCAGCCGTTCCTGTCTCTCTCCCTCTCCTCAGGCCTCCCTAGTCACTGAGACACGACAATATTGAAATTAGGGCAATTAATAACCCTACAATGGCCTCTAAGTATTCAAGTGAAAGGAAGAGTTGCACATCTCTCACTTTAAATCAAAAGCTAGAAATGATTAAGCTTAGTGAAGAAGGCGTATCGAAAGCTGAGATAGGCCAAAAGCTAGGCCTCTTGTGCCAAATAGCCAAGTTGTGAATGCAAAGGAAAAGCTCTTGAAGGAACTTAAAAGTGCTACTCCAGTGAACATATGAATGGTAGGAAAGTGAAACAGCCTTACTGCTGATATAGAGAAAGTTTTAGAGATCTGGATAGAAGATCAAAACAGCCACAACATTCCCTTAAGCCGAAGCCTAATCCAAAGCAGGGCCCTAACTCTCTTCAACTCTATGAAGGCTGAGAGAGGTGAGGAAGTTGCGGAAGAAAAGTTTGAAGCTGGCAGAGGTAGGTTCATGAGGTTTAAGGAAAGAAGCCATCTCCATAACATAAAAGTGCAAGGTGAGGCAGCAAATGCTGATGTAGAAGCTGCAAGTTATCCAGAAGATCTAGCTAAGATAATTGATGAAGGTGGCTACACTAAACAACAGATTTTCAATGTAGAGGAAACGTCCTTATATTGGAAGAAGATACCATCTATGATTTTCATAGCTAGAGAGGAGAAGTCAATGCCTGGCTTCAAAGCTTCAAAGGTCAGGCTGACTCTCTCTTTAGGGGCTACTGCAGCTGGTGACTTTAAGTTGAACCCAGTGCTCATTTACCGTTCTGAAAATCCTAGAGCCCTTAAGAATTATGCTAAACCCACTCTGCCTGTGCTCTATAAATGGAACGACAAAGCCTGAATGACAGCACATCTGTTTACAATATGGTTTACTGAATATTTTAAGCCCACTGTTGAGTCCTACGGCTCAGAAAAAAAGATTCCTTTCAAGATATTACTGCTCATTGACAATGCACCTGGTCACCCAAGAGCTCTCATGGAGATGTACAAGGAGATTAATGTTGTTTCCATGCCCACTAACACAGCATTCATTCTGCAGCCCATGGATCAAGGAGTAATTTAGACTTTTAAGTCTTACTGTTTAAGAAATACATTTCATAAGGGTATGGCTGCCATATATAGTGATTAGTCTGATGGATCTGGCAAAGTAAATGAAAAACTTTATAGAAAGAATTTACAATTCTAGATGCCATTAAGAACATCCGTGATTCATAGGGAGGATGTCAAAATATCAACATTAACAGGAGTTTGGAAGAAGTTGATTCCAGCCCTCATGGATGACTTTGAGGGATTCAAGACTTCAGTGGAGGAAGTAACAGCAAATGCGGTGGAAATAGCAAGAGAACTAGAAGTGGAGCCTAAAGATATGACTGAATTGCCGCAATCTCCTGACAAAACTTTAACGGATGAGGAGTTGCTTGTTATGGATGAGCAAAGAAAGAGGTTTCTTGAGATGGAATCTACTCCTGGTGAAGATGCTGTGAACATTGTTGAAATGACAACAAAGGATTTAGAATATTACATAAACTTAGTTGATAAAGCAGTGGCAGGGTTTGAGAGGATTAACTCCAATTTTGAAAGAAGTTCTATGGTGGGTAAAATGCTATTAACCAGCATTGCATGCTACAGAGAAATCTTTAGCAAAAGGAAGAGTCAATCAGTGCGGAAACTTCACCATTGTCTTATTTTAAGAAATTGTGATAGCCACCTGAACCTTCAGCAACTGCCACCCTGATCAGTCAGCAGCCATAAACATCAAGACAAGAACCTCCACCAGCAAAAAGATTATGACTCACTGAAGGCTCAGATGATGGTTAGCAGTTTTTAGTAATAAAGTATTTTTTAATTAAGGTATGTACATTGTTTTTTTAGACATAATGCTATTGCACACTTAATAGACTACAGTAGGGTGTAAACATAACTTTTACATGCACTGGGAAACCAAACAATTGGTGTGACTCATTTTATTGAGATATTCACTTTATATGGTGGTCTGGAACCGAACCCGCAATATCTCTGAGGTATGCCCGTATTAGTGATTGAATGCAAAAGCGGCATATGCAGAATGAGATGAACTGGATTATAAAATTTTGGTGGATGCGGGGTACTAAGATTTTTACTATATACCACATTTTCCATAAAGAAAAGTATTCTACATACTCTACAACAAAGAAAATGAGTCAGTGAACTTAGTTGTTTCAACAATCAGGGTAAAATTCTGTTAATCTCCCACAACAAAAAATTGACTTTCACCAGTTTTGCTTTAAATGGCTCATACTTCAGTTTTGATGCTTATTTCATAATAAATGCCATAATTATAAATAAACAAATGAAAAGATGTCATAAAAGAAAATTTAATAATCAGAAAACAAATACTACAACAAATTACTATATTTTATTTTTAGATAACTCATCTCTTAACACGTTATAATTAAAAACATTTCTTTCTGTTCTTTAGTCTTACAAATTCTTCAATGATTTCATCACAATTAAGCTGCCAAACAATATCTTCTTCCATACATGATAAGGATAATGAATCGAGGCTTTCTTGAATCATTATTGTACACCGAGGGTTTTTGAGTTTCTTTAGGGATGAAAATGAGCATTCTGTTGTGCAGTTTGTGATCATTAAAGTTAAGAATATATGTAAAGCAAAGATGAATGTACGAGATGGTTCTCTCAAAATGGATCAGAGACCTCTTATCTATTAATCTATCCTTGCCCAGTAACAGCTCATGTTGGATCCAGTTGCATATTGGGTGAATGTAGCAAGAGTTAGACTCTACAGCCCACTCTCACCTCTTATTTATTAGAAAGAAATAGTATACACCCAAGAGATTCACCAAGATAAGAAGTTTCAATTACACAGGAGGGGACCATAGGAGACAGATGTCAACGAAGGTGTTGAAGTGGTAGGGGCCTCATAGCTTAAACAACTTTGTGCGTGGGTGCTCTCATGACCCTGTGTGAACTTTATTTCCAGACAGCACACTCTCACACACTGGAGCTGGTATTAGTTTCATTTCATGCTCTGCCAGTTCCCTTCCACTATGGTACTTCCTTTTCTTTTTGTCCTGTCTGCTTGGCATCTATGGGTCTTTGCTTTGGACAACTGGTGCCCCTGTTTTGTTGAGGCCCTAAGCATGTGCTTACCTTGCTTATTGGGTAATCCATCCCTGTTTATGAGATTCATCCTTCTTGTGTGTTAAAAAAAAAAAACCTCATTGCAGTTGAGTTGATTCCAACTCATAACAACCCTACAGGACAATAGTAGAACTGCCCCCATAGGGTTTCCAAGGCTATAAATCTTTACAGAAGCAGATCGTCACAACTTTCTTCTGTGGAGCAGCTGGTGGGTTCAAACCGCCAATCTGGTTAACAGCCAAGCACTTAACCACCGCGCCACAATTCATTCTGATTGCTGCATAGTATTTCATTGAGTGAATACACCATAATTTATTCATTCATTCTGCTGCTAGGCATCTGGGTATTTTCCAGTTTGGGGGCATGAGTAAGAGTGTTGTTGTGAACATTCTAGAACACATCTGTTGATAAACATACACACACTATTCTGTTTTGTATATACCTTGGAGTGGGATTACAGTTCTCAGAAATGTATTTTAGAGAAAAGAAAATAAACTCAAGCTTGATGTCATGGATTAAATTGTGTCCCCCAGAAATATCGGTCAACTTGGCTGGGTCATGATTCTCAGTATTGTATGATTGTGTACCATTTTGTAATCTGATGTGATTTCCTTATGTGTTGTAAACTCTATCACTATGATGCAATAAGATGGATTAGCAGCAGTTATACTGATGAGGTCTACAAGATTCGATAGTGTCTTAAGCCAATCTCTTTTGAGATATAAGAGAGAGAAGAGGGCAGAGACACATGGGAACCTCATAGCACCAAGAAAGCAGTGCCAGGAGCAGAGCTCGTCCTTTGGACCTGAGGTTTCTGTGCTGAGATGCTCCCAGACCAAGGGAAGACTAATGAGAAGGACCTTCCTCTGGAGCCGACAGAGAGAGAAGCCCTTTCCCTAGAGCTGATGCCCTGAATTTGGACTTGTAGCCTACTAGACTGTGAGAGAATAAATTTCTCTTTGTTAAAGCCATCCACTTGTGGTATCTCTGTTTAGCAGCACTGGATGACTAAGACAGTTGATATAGACTTGCTGTTGTGAGAAATGGATTTCGTGATTACAGTGAACCTAAGCTGGTCATGAGCGGGGATGGAGTGTGCTTGTTAAAAGGATAAATATACTACTTGTACAACAATGTTCACTGCAGCACTGTTCACAATAGCCTAAAAGTGAATGGATTCGCTTTCCACAATAGCCAAAAGCTTTATCCGTCCATCAATAGATGAATGGATAAACAAAATATAGTACATACATACAATGGAATATTTCTCAGCTATAAAGGGAAATGAAATCCTGATACATGCCACAACACTGATGAACCTTGAAAACGTCATGCTAAGTGAAATAAGTCAGTCGCAAAAGAACAAATACTGTGTGATCTCACTTATATGAAACAAGCAAATATACAGAAACCAAAGACTGTAAATGGTAAATAGGGGTGGGACGGAGAGGTAAAGGAGTTTTTGCTTAGAAGACATTGAGTTTATGTTAATGGTAGCGGAATTATTTGGAAAGAATAGCAAGAATGGTTGCACATCTTGAAGAATGTAATCAATGTCACTGAATTGTACACGGAGATATTGTTGAGGTGGTGTATGTTTTGTTACATATATTTTCACCACAACAACATTTTAAAAAGGACAAATATACCATTGGAAGGCATGTACAAATCTCAAGAAGATTTTTTTTCAAGCAGTAATCAGGCCTGAATACTTTTGGTGTTCTGAAACCTAAGAGGGTAATAAAGAACTGGAAAATGGCTCAGGGAAGCCCCGGGTTTATTTGAAATGATGGAGAAAGAGCTCTAATACAAAGATGATAGACTTATTCAGATAAATAAGGCTGGCGGTAGCGTCAATAACTATCTTCTGAGAATATGTGAAATATAGCTATCCTTCATTCTTAGGCAGAACTTTCTGACAGTGAGAGGTATTAAGCATTGGAAAAGGAGACAAATGGGAGATAGGGAGGGTATGATGTCTGTTTTAAGGATCTCTATAATTCCACTTCGGGAATCTTTGTACAGTCCTGGATGGAGGTAAAGAGGCTGGTGAGATTCTATGATCTGAGGGAAAGAAGACTCCAGGTCACCATCTTCTGTCCTGGGCCTTCATACTGTGTATGAATAAAGAATTTCATTAATGCTCTCAGATCCACTCACCGAGACACATAAAATATGTATGAACAATTTTATGTCACTCCCACTATCGTTTTGAAGGTAAGTGACAGGATTAATCTTTCATTTTACAAATAGAAATATGAAATCCCAAAGGAATCTGCATCTTCTGATTTCAATTTTAGTCAGCCATCCTGGAAGCAACCCAACCTGTGGACCAGACTTAGAGAGCTCAGCTTTTCACGCCAACAAACCCAGTGTGGCCTAGCCCACAGCACCATCGTGTGTTCACAGTAAGGTAACTACATTTTCAGTGAATATTGAATCATGCATTATTCAGTATTATTAGTCAGAATTGGCTCAACAGCAACTAACAACAACAGTCCTTGGGGGTACAAACAGTTAATGTACTTGGCTGCTAACCGAAAGGTTGGCCGTTCAAGTCTACCCAGAGGTGCCTCAGAAGAAAGGCCTAGTGATCTACTCCAAAAAAAATCACCCACTGAAAAGGAAAAAGGAGCTTCAGGAATAGAAGGAGGATATAGAATGTCTGGCTAATTGCCTCCATGAACAAGCGTGTCCTTTGCTATAAGACCAGAGGAACTGAATGGTGCCCGGCTACCGTCACCGAACATTTTGATCAAAGATTGTATAGAAGAATCCTAATCAAAAGCGGGGGAAACGCAGAACAGAATTTCAAATTTCATGGACTCCAGACTTCCTGGAGCTATGAAGTTTGGATGAACCTCTGAAACTATTGTCCTGAGATAATCTTGAAATGTTAAACCAAAAATATCCCCTGAAGTCTTCTTAAAAACCAAACAATACTTTAGCTTAACTAGTAAAAAATGTCCGCCTTGATCATTATGCTCTTTTAAGAAACATCTATACGGGATCAAACTGACAGCAGCAACTTGAAAGATTAGATAGGAACCTTAGGGGGCAGTGAGTTTATGTTAATGGGGGAGGAACAACTCAGAAAATGAGGGTGAGAATGATTGTGCAACCCAAAGAACGTAATGAATGTCACTAAACGGTACATGCAGAAACTGTTGAATTGGTGTATACTTTGCTGTGTATATTCTCAACAATAATAACTAAATAAATAGATTTTTTAAATCCTATGGGGAACAAATAAACTTTAAAAGCCTGGAAAAAAAGAGAGAGAAAGAAAAGAAAATCATATGGAGCACAGTTCTACTTTGACTACATGAAGTCGCCATGAGTCGGAATCGACTCAACGTCAACTGGTTTACGTCTCTCTCAATACATTAGGTGCAGGGCGTTCAGAGAAGGAGTAAGAGAGTTTAAAGTCTTAATTACCATACGGCTTTGGACAATTTACTTTACCTCTTTGAGCCTAAGTTTTCTAAATCTGAAAAATGGGGATAAAAGTATGAAACTCATATATTTCTGAGAGGAGTATATAAGTTAAGTATATAAGGCATATAAAATGTTTGTCATTTAATAATAACTTACTACATGGTGAGGTGGCATTCTTGTGGGGGAGGCAGACATGTAAGTGAATACAGAAAATACAGCATGATAAATGCTAAAGTAGAACTATAAAAGTTTTCCATGGATATTTCATTTTAGTCCTTATGCAGTAAGACTTTTTTATCTCAAACCAAAATAAGTAAATGACTAAAAATAATAATAATAATAAGAGAACTTTTTGGCTCCAAAGAACTTTCAGACATAGGTAGTAAGTTATCAAGCATCATTAAGTTTCCAAGTTATATTTCTCAAACTTTTGTTGTTCCTTCCCATATGCATTAACATTTTTAGAATTTTATTTCATATATAACAGGCATTCTCTAGGTTCATTAGCCTGAGAGGTAAATATTAAAGACTATGATATTGACTTTTTTTTTTAATACTGTAACCTCTGACCTGAACCCACCAGCAAAGTCGCTGAAATCCCAGTTTTCCCCCATTCTTGCCTCTTCTTATCAGAGTTCCTAGGTGTTTCAAGAATGTTTCCCACAGCCTCTAGATACTACCAGCTGCCTTCTTGCAAATAGCTCCCCTCCTCTAAGCAGTAGTACTTCCTTTCTTTGCCAAAGCTGCTTTCCTCTCTCTTATGGCTCACTTACAGACACTGAAATCCTCCCTTTGAGCTCTAGTGTATCCTGAGGTTTGGGCCATAACCTCTCCCCTAGGACTCACCTTTTCTAGTCAGTATCAGTGCTTCAGGTCTGAGCCACACAACCTCAGCTAAGTCCATAACAAACAAGTGTGCACCTTCATCTAGAGTGGGGGCCAGGGCTGCTGCTCCAAAAGTGGACGGCCACTTTTCTTTCTTCTCCTTCCTTCCTCCCTCCCTCCTTCTCTTACTCCTTCCTCCCTCCCTCCCTCCCTTCCTCCTTCCTTCCTTCCTTTCTCTCTCCCTCCCTCCCTCCCTCCTTCCTTCCTTCCTTCCTTCCTTCCTTTCTTCCTTTCCTTGCTGCATCACTAGAGGGAGTTGCATGCCAGCTTCTCCTCCTCCAGAGTGGCAGCCACCAAGACACTTCCTCTTCTACTCTCTTTTAGGTGCAGAGAAGCCAGGCATGCTCTCTTCTTAGGAGAGTTTTATGTTTGCCCCCCAGCCAGGTTGTTCATGTCCCCTATTCCCAGATTCATCCCCTTCTCTGGGAAACCCTCATATACAAGAAAAAAGTTGTCATTTGGTTAAAAAAAGAAGTCATATGGGGTCTTTAAAGCCTATGAGCGGTCATCCAAGATACAGTTGGCCTCTATTCACCTGGAGCAGTAGTGCAAGAAGGAGACCTAGGAATAGGTGGAGGAACTGGGCTTCAGGTCTAATTGCCTCCATGAGCTACTGCTTTTTTGCCATGAGAACAGATCTGGATGGTGCCCAGCTACCATTACTGAACATTTTGATCAAGGATTCAGTAGATGGATCCTGATCAAAAGGGGTGGGGTGGGGGGAAACGTGAAACAGAATTTAAGATTCTTATGGAATCCAGGCTTCCTGGACCCATTAAGGCTGGATGAACCCCTGAATCTATTGACCTGAAATAATCTTTAAACCTTAAACCAAAACTATCTCCTTAAGTCATCTTTAAGCCAAACAACAGTTTAGTTAATTTAGTAAAGATTGCCTTGGGCATTGCACTCTTTTAAAGAATTATCTATATAGATCAAATTGACAACAGTAACTCTAAAGCACAGATGAGTTTAGGGAGCAGTGAGTCTAAGTAAATGGGGGTAAAATAATTTGAGAAGAGTTAAGGAAAATGGTGACACAATGTGAAGAATATAACAAATATCACTGAATTGTACATGTAGAAATTATTGAACGGGTGTGTGTTTGGCTGCATATATTTTCACAAAAAAATAAAATTAAAAAAAAAAAGAAGGCATAGACTTCCACTTCCAGTTGAGATAAATTAACAGGGACCAGATTTCCATCCCACTGGAAGCAACCAAAAAAATGGACAAAATCTATGAAGCAATGGTTCTCAAGACACTGAACATCAGGCAGCACAGAACAGTGATCTGTAAGAGACAGGAAACAAGTAAGGTAAGTCCAGCAAGTGCCCAGATTACTGCATGGAGAAAGTTTTCAGGTTGCAGTGCAGGGAAGGGGAACGTGGACAAGCCCAGCAGTCTTCCTGAGCTCCTGATAGAGCTAGGAGTCTGGAGACACCAAGGTGGCTAGAGTTTGCTGGACAGAGCATTGGAGAGGGGAGAACTGCAGAGAGATGGAGAACTCTGGAAAGCTGCAAAGAGTCTCAATTGAATATTCAGTTGAATACTAATCAGTGCATGAATGTGAGGAAACCACCTGACGCTGGGGAAAGAACAACCTGAAAGGATTACAGGGGACAATAATGTAATACAACTCACACAAGTCCAGGCAGAAATAGTGCCTGCTTCCAGCTGGTGTGGGGAGGCTCATAATTTATGGGACAATAGGTAGAGCACTCTAAAAGATGTTGTCTCAGTAGTGGGGCGGTATTAGCCATAGACTACACACTGATCTTGTCCTGACCTGAAAGTTACTGTTCAAAGTAACTTAATCACTTCCCAGAACAAAGCTCAAGAATATATATGTACATATAAAAATATTCAGCACCCAACAAGGTAAAAGACACAATAGCTGGCATCCAATAAAAAAATTAACAAGCATTCAAAACAGCATAAAAATATGACCCATAATGAGAAGAAAAATCAGACATGAAAATCAACATAGAAATGACACAAATGATAGAATTAGTGCACGAGGACATTAAAAAAAGTCATTATAACTGTATTCCCATTCAAGAAGTTAGATAAAAGATTGAATATGTTAGTAAATATATGGAAGATATGAAAAATATCTAAATTGAACTTCTAGAGATTAAAGCTACAATGCCCAAGATGAAGAATACATTGGATGGAATTAACAGCAGATTAGACACTGAAGAAGAAAAGATTAATGAACTTGAAGAGATAGCAATGTAAACCATCCAAAATTATATACAGAGAGAAAAAATACTGAAAATAAATAAAAAGAGCATCAGCGAGCTGTTGTACGACTCCAGGCACTCTAATATATGAAAAGAAAGACATTAAAAATGCTTCCAAGTGTAAAAAGGACTCCTCTAAATTGCATTAGAGCCCGTTGGAATTTTTAAATAGCAGTATTTAGACAAAAAACTTCTTTGTGATGCCCAAGTACCCAACAGGTAAATCTTTGTGATGGGATCCTTGTTATAACACCAATCCAGACAAGGTGCCCTTAGCCCACACAGCTGTCATCACATCATACATTTATTAACACTTTTTAAACATAATGTAAGAACAATAGATGACCAAGAAGGGTTCATTCCAGGGATGCAAAAATCATTCAACAATAAAGATTCTATCAATACAAATCACTGTATTTAGAAACTAAAGATCAATAGACACATAAAAAGATGCTCAATATTATTAGTCCTTAGGGAAATGTAAATCAAAACACGATGATATACTGTTTCACCTCCATTAGGATGGTTATGATCAAAAAACTGAAAAACAACAAGTGTTGGCAAGGATTTGGAAAAATTAGAACTCCCATACATTGCTGGTGGGATTGTAAAATGGTGCAGACACTGTGGAAAACATTTTGATGGTTCCTGAAGCAGTTAAGCAGAATTGCCATACAGCTCAGCAATTAACTCCTAGGTATATACCTAAAAGTATTGAAAGCAGGCATGCAAACAGATACTTGTACACCAGTGTTCACTGAAATGCTATTCACAGCAGCCGAAAGGTGGAAACAATCCAAATGTCCACCAACAAATGAATGGATAAACAAGATATGTTATATCCACACAACGGAATATTATTCAGTCTTAAAAGAAATGAAGTTTTGATACATGCTATGACAATTAACCTTGAAAACATGCTAATTAAAATAAGTCAGTCACAAAAGGACAAATATTGTATGATATTACTTACATGAAATATCTAGATTGGCAAATATATAGAGACCAAACTTTATTAGTGGTTACCAGGGGTGAGAGGGAGAGAGAAATGGGGAGTCATTGCTAAGGGAGCCCTGAGTTTCTGTTACTGATGGAAAAATTTGGAAATAGATAGCCATGATGGTTGCACAACACAATGAATGTAATTAATGTCACTGAATTGAACATATAAAAAATGTTGAAATGGCAAATGTTTTGCTATATGTATTTTTATCACAATAAAAGAAATACAAATGAGAAAAAAATTTTTAACTAAAGAATAAGACCCACATGATTTTATGAAAACTTACCAAAAAAAAAATTTTGTTAATATTTCTAATAAAAACTAAAATAGTAATTAGAATGAAACTGCTTAAACATGATGAAGACTGTTTTCCAAAAACTAACATTAGACTTCTGCTTTCAAAAATGATGGAATAACAGAGACTGGATTTACCCTCCCTCCTTAAACAACTGAAAATGGGGCAAAATACATGAACCAAAAGTTTTCAGATGTTGGACAACAGGCAGTGTAGTACAGTGATCCCTGAGAGAAGGAAAACAAAATAGGTGAGCCCGACAAGGCCCCAGCACATTTCCTGGACAGGGTTTTCAGACTGAACACAAAAAGGGAACAAAACAGCCCAATGATCTCACCAGGTTAAGGAGACAAAGTTCAGAGTTCCAGCAGACTAACGTGATGAAAATTTGTTAAGCAAAGTACCACAGAAGAGGAACTACGCAGAGGGAGGGCTCCAGAGATCTAAAAAGGGGCGCGTCAAGTCTTTGGCTGAATATTGTGATGTTCATATGTGTGAAGAAACCACCAACGCTGGGGAGAGAACACCTAAAAAAAAAAGTAGGTAAAACAATCCCAGTGTCTTACACAGCTAGTGCTGCCACTCGTCAGACTGGAAAGACCTCTTAATACATGGGGCATTACATACAGTTCTCATAAGCATATTGCCTCAGTGAGGCAAATTAGCTTTAATGAAAGGTTGTTATAGACATGCCCTATCAAAACTTAAAAACAAGCCTCAAAAAAAAAAAAAAAAAAACCTGATTCCAAGTAACTTAATTGTATTCTAAACAAAGCCCAAAAATATTTAAAGGAATACAAAAAATCTAGCATCCAATAACATAAAATTTACAATGTCTGACATTCAACAAAAAATTACCAGGTATGCAGGGGCTTCCAGGAAGGTGGCAAAATTTGCTGCTCTAAGATCTTGCCACACAAGCACCAAGAAAAACAATTAGAAATCTGTACTCACCCTATAAGAACTCTGAAAACGTAGTCAGAGGATGGTAACAACCAACCACAGAACATGAGAATAAGGTGACTTCTAAATGATAGGAAAACCACTTTTTCTACTGTCTCTGCCCCTCCCCTTCCCAACACAGCAACTGGGTGACTGCAGTGTAGCCACAGCAGAACCATAGCTTTAGTTCACAAAAAAGGGGCCCCAATCTCTGGCTCTGAAGTGAACAAAACAGAGTTTGCTGGTAGACTGTTCGGTGTGTCTGTTCTGATCAGTTTGGGAGATGCTTGAATGACTGAAACTTTGGTCTGAGCTGAACTGGAGTTCTCACAGGGCGGGGGAGGGAAAGGTGAGCAAAGACTAAAGGCTGTGCCTGCCTAAGAGTTTCTTGAAGATATTAGCACTTTCAAAACACCATGTATGCTACAGGTGAATTGCGAAAAATAACACCTCATAATATTTTAATGTCTGCTTCAACTAAAAAATTACAGGGCATACAAAGGAACTCAAAATAATGGCCCATTCAAAAGAGTAAGACAAGGACAAAGGAAAGGAAATTATCTCCATGGAAGCCCAGACAATGGTCAGACTAGAAGACTTTAAAACAATAGTATTTAAGCCATCACGAAATGCAAATGAAAACCACAATGAAATACTATTTTACTCCCACTAGGATGGTCAAGATTAAAAATAAATAAATAAACAGAAAATAACAGTGTTGGAAGGGTTGTGGAGAAATTGGAACCCTCATCTATTGCCGGTGGGAATGCAAAATGGTGCAGCCCTGTGGAAAACATTCTGATGGTTCTTCAAAAAATTAGAGGTAGAGATGTCATACCAAAAAACCTGTTGCCATCGAGTCAATTCGAACTCATAGTGACCCTATAGGACACAGTAGAACTGTCCCATAGGGTTTCCAAGGAGCAGCTAGTGGATTTGAACTGCCGAGCTTTTGGTTAGCTGCTGTAGCTCTTAACCACTGGCCATCTAGGATCCAGACTTTTCATATGACCCAGCAATTCCAATCCTAGGTATATCCCCTTAGACTATAATAGAAGTGACACAAACAGACATATGTACACCTATGCTCATCACAGCACTATTCACAATAGCAAAAAGTTGTAAACAACCTAAATGCCCATCAACAGATGAATGGATAAGTAAAATAAAATGTGGCACATAATACAATGGAAGACTACTCAATGATAAAGAAAAATGAGTTCGTGAAACATCTTGGAACATGGATGAACCTGGAGGACAGAAGAAGTATGGTGAAAGGATACAACCCTGACACACATCTTTGTTGATTTTAAACCACACAATATCCCCTTGTTCTATTCTATCAACTGCCTCTTGGTCTAGGTACAGGTTCCTCATGAGCACAATTAAGTGTTTTGGAATTCACATTCTTTGCAATGTTATCCGTAATTTGTTATGATCCACACAGTTGAATGCCTTTGCATAGTCAATAAAACACAGGTAAACATCTTTCTGGTATTCTCTCCTTTCAGCCAGGATCCATCTGACATCAGCAATGATATCCCTTGTTTCACATCCTCTTCTGAATCTGGCTTGAATTTCTGGCAGTTCCCTGACGATATACTAGCGCAAACACTTTTGAATGACCTTCAGCAAAATTTTACTTGTGTGTGATATCAGTGATACTGTTCCCTAATTTCTGCATTCTGTTGGATCGCCTTTCTTTGGAATGGGCACAAATATGGATCTCTTCCAGTAGGTTGATCAGATAGTTGTCTTTCAAATTTCTTGGCATAGACAAGTGAGTACCTCCAGCATTGCATCTGTTTGTTGAAACATCTCAACTGGTATTCCATCAATTCCTGGAGCCTTGATTTTGGCCAGTGTCTTTAGTGCAGCTTAGACCTCTTTCTTCAGTACTATCAGTTCTTGATCATATGCTATCTCTTGAAATGGTTGAACGTCAACCAATTCTTTTTTGATATAGTGACTCTGTGTATTCCTTCCATCTTCTTTGGATGCTTCCTGCGTTGATTAATATTTTCCCTGTAGAATCCTTCACTATTGCAACTCAAGGCTTGAATTTTTTCTTCAGTTCTTGCAGCTTGAGAAATGCCAAGTATGTTCTTCCCTTTAGGTTTTCTATATCCAGGTCTTTGCACATTTCATTATAATATTTTACTTTGTCTTCTCGAGCTGCCCTTTGAAATCTGTTTAGCTCTTTTACTTCATCATTTCTTCCTTTTGCTTTAGCTACTCGATGTTCAAGAGCAAGTTTCAGAGTCCCTTCTGACATCCATTTTGGTCTTTTCTTTCTTTCTTATCTTTTTAATGACCTCTTGCTTCCTTCATGTGTGATGTCCTTCATGTCATTCCACAACTCGTCTGGTCTAGGGTCATTAGTGTTCAATGCACCAAATCTCTTCTTGAGTTGGTCTCTAAATATGGGGAAGATATACTCAAGGCCATAGTTTGGCTCTCATGGACTTGTTCTAATTTTCTTGAACTTCAACTTGAACTTGCACATGAACAATTGATGGTCTGTTCCACAGTCAGCCCCTGGCCTTGCTCTGACTGATGATATTGAGCTTTTCCATCATGTCTTTCCACAAATGTAGTTGATTTGATTTCTGTGTATTCCATCTGGTGAAGTCCACGTGTAGAGTTGGTGAAAACAGGTATTCGAAATGAAGAAGTTGTTGGTCTTGCAAAACTCTATCATTCAATCTCCAGCGTCATTTGTATCACCAAGGCTGTATTTTCCAACTGCCTATTCTTCTTTGTTTCCAACTTTCACGTTCCAATTGCCGGTAATTATCAACGTGTCTTGATTGCATGTTTGATCAACTCCAGACTACAGAAGTTGGTAAAAATCTTCGATTTCTTCATCTTTGGCCTTAGTGGTTGGTGTGTAAATTTGAATAATAGTCATATTAACTGGTCTTCCATGTACGTTAGGTTGAATATTATCCTATCACTGACAGCTTTGTACTTTAAGATAGATCTTGAAATGTTCTTTTTGATGATGAACGTGATACCATTCCTCTACAATTTGTCATTCCTGGCATAGTAGACCCGATTATTGTCTGATTCAAAATGGCCGGTACCAGTCCATTTTAACTCACTAATGCCTAGGATATCGATCTTTATGTGTTCTGTTTCAATTTTGACAACTTCCAATTTTCCTAGATTCATACTTTGTACATTCCACGTTCTGATAATTAATGGATGTTTGCAGCTGTTATTTCTCCTTTTGAGTTGTTCCACATCAGTAAATGAAGGTCGCGAAAGCTTGGCTCCATTCACACCATTAAGGTCGACTCTATTTGAGGAGGCAGCTCTTCCCCAGTTGTATTTTGAGCGCCTTCCCACCTGAGGGGCTCATCTTCTGGCACTATATCAGACAATATTTCACTGCTATTCATAAGATTTTCACTGGCCCGTTTTTTCAGAAGTAGACTACCAGGTCCTTCTTCCTAATCTGTCTGAGTCTGGAAGCTCCGCTGAAACCTATCCACCAAGGGTGACCCTGCTGGTATTTGAAATACCGGTGGCAAAGCTTCCAGCACACAAGCCACTACATTACAACAAACTGACAGACATGTGATGGACACATGCTGACAGACACATGAAAAGATGCTCAACGTCATTAGGTGGTAGAGAGATGCAAATCAACACCACAATGAGATATCACTTCAGTCTCACTAGGATGGCTAAGATTAAAAAGAAAATAGAAAGCAACAAATGTTGGTGAGGATGTGGAGAAATTGGAACCTTCATGCTTTGCTGGTGGGAATGTAAAATAGTACAATAGCTGTGGTGAACAATTTGGCAGTTCCTCAAAAAGTTGAACATAGAACTACTATATGACCCAACAACCCCAGTCCTAGATATAGACCCAGAAAAAGTGAAAGCAGGAACACAAACAGAAATACGAACGCCAGTGTTCACTATAACACTTTTCACAATAGTCCAAAGGTATAAAAACCTGAAATGTCCATTGACAGATGAATGGATAAATAATATATATATATGAATATTACTCAGCTATAAGGAGAAATGAAGTCATGATGCATGCCACAACATGAATGAACCTAGAAAACATTACACTGAGCACAATAAGTCAGTTGCAAAAGGACATATATTATATGATTACACTTATATGAAATATAATGTTGGGAGGCAGGGGGAAAGGGAGAGTTTGTGTTTAGGTGGTGTTATGGATTGAATTGTGTCACCACCAAGAGTATGTGTTGGAATCCTAACCCCTATACCTGCGGATGTAAACTTATTTGGGAGTAGGATTTTCTTTGTTATGTTAATGAGGCCATATAAGTGTAGGGTATGTCTTAAACAATCATTTCTGAGATTTAAAAGGAGCAGATTAGCCACAGAAGTAAGCAAGCACAGATGAAGGAAGATAGAAGCCACGCCACATAAAGATCACCAAGGAACTGAGGAACTGCTGAAAAGAGACTAGGACCTTCCCCCAGAGCCCACAGAGAGAGAAAGCCTCCCCCTAGAGCAGGTGCCCTGAATTTGGACTTCCAGCCTCCTAAACTGTGAGAAAATAAACTTATCTTTGTTAAAGCCATGCACTTGCGGTGTTTCTGTTATAGCCTCACTAAGAAACTGAGACAGGGGGCATAGGGTTTATGTGAATGGTGGTGGAATGATTTGGAAAAGGATAGCAAGAACAGTTGCACAACACGAAGAATGTAATCAATGTCACTGAATTGTACATGTGGAAATTGTTGAATCTGTGAAGATTTTGTTCTGTATATTTTCACCACAATTTTAAAAAAAAAAAAGCTTTAGAACTACTCTTCACTTAAGATGGGGTATAAACAATATTGGAACACATTTTATACTACTGTTTTCCTACTTTGGAAGTTTCTATGCCTCTTCTTTATTATTTTCCTTTCATCTTGCTTATTTGAACTCCCCTCAGATCTTGAAGGGGGAGCTGCAGTTTTTGGTTGGCGCTGGAGGGACAAAACTGGTTTAGTTCTTTATTTTCTTTCCCATTTGAAGTACTGGATAACTCTAGAAACAAGAGAGAGGATACTTTAATAGGACTTGGTTACGTGTGGGACTTAACATAGGGTCAAACAGAATATTAAAGTTTTGATCACAAAGTTGTTCTTTGAATCTTACAGTGTATTGGTTAGTAAAATAGGGGAATCGTTAGTTGGATTTTTTGATTACATTTCTATTGGAAAAACTTCCAGATAGATATAGATAATCTTGAATAAGTCAATCATAATGAGCAGGTGAGAAGAAAAATAGTGTGAATATGTAAGAAGGAGACGACCCTGTCCCTATGGGGATAATAAAATATATTTGTTATACCTATTTGAGAACCTGTTTGTCTTAGTTATCTAGAGCTACTATAACAGAAATACCACAAGTGGATGGCTTTAACAAACAAAAGTTTATTTTCTCATAGGTTAGGAGGCTAGAAGTCTGAATTCAGAGTGCTGGCTCTAGGGGAAGGCTTTAAGTCTCTGTCAGCTCTGTAGGATGGTCCTTGCCTGCTTATCTAATTCTATGGATTGAGGGGATGGAAAAACCAAATTTAGGGAATTCAGACAGCCTCCATGAAATATGACAGCTGCAAAAATCAGCTTCAGTTCTCCAAACAGTGACGAATGCTATAATTTTGTATCTCGTGAATATTATTCCAAGTACAGTAGAAGTAAACATGGCCGATTGTTTACCGTCCAGTGTTTGCCAGACTTTAAGGTATATTGACAAATCTAGTATTAAAATCTTCTCAGTGGGTGAAATTGTCAGAACTCTGCATAGGGCCCTCTCTGGGTGAGTCATAAGTTTTGTTTTCTTTTTCATTTTATTTATTTTTTTTGTTGTTGAGAATATACACAGCAAAGCATTCCCCAATTCAACAGTTTCTACACGTACAATTTGGTGACATTGATTACATTCTTTGAGTTGTACAACCATTCTCACCCTCCTTTTCTGAGTAGTTCCTCTCTCATTAACATAAATTTGCACATTTCATTGTAATGTTTTACTTTGTCTTCTCCAGCTGCCATTTGAAATCTTCTGCTCTAAATCTTTTTCCAATTCAACTTTCTACAGGTGTACAACTTATTAACTGCACTTAGAATAATTGACTATGCAACCCTACCCTTAATCAAGTGAGATTTTTCCATTGCTGTAAACCAAAACTCAGTACTCCATGAGCAATAACCCCTCTTTCCCCCCTTCCTCCCACCCCTAATAATCACTAATAAACTTGATCTCTATACATTTGCCTGTTCTTGTCTTTTTATATAGGTGAGGTCATGCAATACTTATCCTTTTGTGATTGGCTTATTTCACTCAGCATAGTGTTTTCAAGCTCCATCCATACTGTAGCATGTATCAAGATTTCATTTCTCCTGTTGGATGAGTGTTAATCCATTGTATGTACGTACCATATTTCGTTTATCCATTTATCTGCTGATGGGCATTTAGATTGTTTCCACATTTTGGCTATTGTGAATAGTGCTGCAAGGAACACTGGTGTATAAGTCTCTGTTTGAGTCTCTGCTTTCAAGTCTTTTGAGTGTACACCTAGGAGTGGAATTGCTGGGTCATATGGTAGTTCTATTTTCAGTTTTTTGAGGAACTGCTACACTGTTTTTCAAAATGGCTATACCATTTTGCACTCCCACCAGCAATTCCAATTCCCCCACAGCCTAGCCAAAATTTATTTTGTTTCGTTTTGTTTTTATCGTAGCCATCCTAGTGGGAGTGTAATGATATCTCATTGAGGTTTTGATTTGCATCTCTCTGATGGCTAATGACACTGAGCATCTTTTCATGTGTTTGGTGGCCATTTTGTGAAATGTTTATTTAAGTCCTTTGCCCATTTTATGATTGGGCTATTTGTCTTTTTGTTGTTGTCAAAGTTTTATATATATTTTGTTTGTTAGATTCTTATCAGATCTATGATTTCTGAAAATATTCTTCCAGTTGGTAGCTTGTCTTTTCGCATTTTTGACAGTCTTTCGATGAACAAAAGTTTTTAATTTTTATGAGGTCTCATTTATCTATTTTGTCTTTTGTCGTTTCTGCTTTTGTTATTATATTAGATAATCCATTGTTAACAGCTAGGCTTGACAACATTGCCCTGCATTTCCTTCTAAGAATTTTATGGTTTCAGAATGCATATTTAGGTCATTAATCCATTCTGAATTTATTTTTGTGTATGTTGTGAGTCCTGGATCCAGTTTCATTTCTCTGCATGTGGAAATCCAATTTCATATGTTTTTTGCTGGTACTCAAAGTGTGGTCCATGGACCAGCAGCAACAGCATGACCTAGGAATTGTTAGAAATGTGGAATCTCAGACCTCATCTCAGAACTTCTAAATTATAATCTGCACTTTAAACAAGATTTTTATGCTAATTAAATTTTTGGAAGCATTTATTACTCATTTCAGAAAGTCTGTGGAAGCTAACATAAAAGTTCTTTGGTTTTAGAAGACATTCAAATGGCCAGCAGACACATGAGGAAATGCTCGCGATCACTAGCCATTAGAGAAATGCAAATTAAAACCACAATGAGATACCATCTCACCCCGGCATTACTGGCACGAAT
>NW_004444000.1:7659081-7682365 GCF_000243295.1 Trichechus manatus latirostris | reverse complement strand
GGTTAATATGTTGTGGGGTTGTTAACCAATGTCATAAAACAACATGTGTACTACTGTTTCATGAGAAACTATTTGTTCTGTAAGCCTTCACCGGAAGTACAATAAAATATAAAGAAAAGAAAAAAAGTTCTTTGGTTTTAAGTAACTATTATAACAGTGATTCTTAGTGTTTATGGGGGTCTTGGACTCTTTGGAGAATGTGCTGAAGAGTCAGAAAGAAACCTTCAGAAGAAATGTTCACATGACTTCAAACACAGAAATTTGCAAATAAATTTTACAGGGATTCATAGTCTCTAGGTTAGAAGAAAAGGTCTTATTTTATTCTCTAACCTGGAGGAACACTTTTAAACAAATTACATTTGGATATACTAAGTGACCAGGGCATGTTTGGGTATGTATGTGATTTGTATGAAGAAACAAAACAAAACTAAAAAAGATTTTTTCTAAGAACTTGGTCACTAGCAGTGATTACATTTTTTAGGTATTGGTGATTAATGTTTTTTCCTGGTGAGGAAATAAAAAATTTTAATGTAAAAATATTTGATTTTTTCCTGACTAAAATGAAAAGAAATTGCATGTTCTACTGGAATATGATGAGACACTTGAGAAGAGAGAACCCTGCCCAATTCTCAAGCTCTCTGTTGATCATTTTAATATGATCAGGAAGAGAAGTAATGGGAATGTTTACATTCCATGACCACAGGAGTAAATAAAAGCACTTGCTTTACAAAATCTTGCTTAAATTTAAATCTATGCAGTGCTTGTTTCTTGTTATGTTTGCTCAGAAGGAGCAAGAGGCTCCAGCAACTTAAAATTCAAACATGAAGTATCACAGTAGGCAATGAGGTAGAATGGAGTCCTCCCTTCATGTCTTCCTGACTCTTAATTTTAATAATCATGGAAATGCTGTGCTTACTAACAAAGGAGGAGCATTCCTCTAACCACTGACACTTAGTTACCACTCAGTCTTTAAAATTATGCATCCACTCCCCTGGTAACAATATCACTGTCTTTTAATCTTCTCATAAGCTCTATTGTCACATGTGCTGGAAAAATCTATACAAATTTTTTTCATCTGACTTGTATTAGCAATATCTATTTCTAAGGATTATTCATGGATTATCCATAAATATTCAGAATAATGTTCCTGTGGATCTTAGTCTTGGCTATTTTTAGCATAATGTTTCATATTTTTTTATTACGATTTAGGTGAAAGTTTACAGAGCAAATTAGCTTCTCATTAAACAGTTAATACATATATTGTTTTGTGACATTTGTAGCCTGCCCTGCGATATGTCAACACTCTCCCCCACCTCAGGTTCCCTGTCTCCATTCGTCCAGTTTTCCTATCCTTTCCTGCCTTCCTGTCTTTGCTTTTGGGCTGATGTGCCCATTAGTCTTGTACACATGACTGAACTATGAAGCACATCCCTCATGTGTGTTATTGTTGGCCCTATGTTGTTGTTGTGAGGTGCCATCGAGTCGGTTCCAACTCTTAGCGACCCTATGTACAACAGAACGAAACACTACCTGGTCCTCCGCCATCCACACAATAGTTGTTATGCTTGAGCCCATTGTTGCAGTCACTGTGTCAATCTATCTCGTTGAAGGTCTTCCTCTCTTTCGCTGACCCTCCACTTTACCAAGCATGATGTCCTTCTCCAGGGACTGATTCCTCCTGATAACATGTCCAAAGTATGTGAGACATAATCTCACCATTCTTTCTTCTAAGGAGCACTCTGGTTGTACTTCTTCCAAGAAAGATTTGTTTGTTCTTTTCGCAGTCCATGGTATATTCAATATTCTTCGCCAACACCACAACTCGAAGGCAGGAATTCTTCTTAGGTCTTCCCTATTCATCCAGTTTTCACATGCATATAGGACGATTGAAAACAGATGGCTTGAGTCAGGCGCACTTTAGTCTTCAAGGTGACATCTTTGCATTTCAACACTTTAAAGAGGTCTTTTGCAGTAGATTTGCCCAATGCAATGCATCTTTTGATTTCTTGACTGCTGCTTCCATGGGTGTTAATTGTGGATCCAAGTAAAATGAAATCCTTGACAACTTCAATATTTTATCCGTTTATTATGATGGTGCTTATTGGTCCAGTTGTGAGGATTTTTGTTTTCTTTATGTTGAGGTATAATCCATATTGAAGGCTGTAGTCTTTGATCTTCATCAGTAAGGCCTTCAAGTCCTCTTCACTTTCAGCAAGCAATGTTGTGTCATCTGCATAACACAGGTTGTTAATGAGTCTTCCTCCAATTCTGACCCTATAGACCTGTCTAATCTTTGGCTGAGGGGTGAACCTCAGGAGTGACTTCAGTACTGAGTTAAAAGGGTGTCTGGGAGCCATAATCTTGGGGTTTCTCCAGTCTTTGTGAGACCAGCAAGCCTGGACTTTTTTTTTTTTTTTTTCTTTCCTGTGAATTTGAATTTTGTTCCACATTATTTGCCCCGCTCTGTCTGGGACACTCTATTGTGATCCCTGCCAGAGAAGTCAGAGGTATTAACTGGGCACCATCTAGTTGTTATGGGCTCAGCCTGGTGGAAGTTGTCTAGTTTTGGTCCGTTAGTCCTTCGGACTAATCTTTCCCTTGTGTCTTTGGCCTTCTTCATTCTTCTTTGCTCCAGTAGGGATAGAACTAGTAGACGTATCTTAGATAGCCACTCACAGGCTTTTAAGACCCTAGTAGCTACTCACCACAGTTGAATGTAGAATATTTTCTTTATAAACTATGTTATGCCAATTGAGCTGAATGTCCCCCGAGACCATGGTCCCTAGCCCTCAGCCCAGTAGCTCAGTCTCTCGGGGCATTTGAATGTGACTGCGAAGCTTCTAGGACTTTGCCCTGGTCAAGCTGTGCTGACTTCCCAGTATTGTGTACGGTCTTATCCTTCACCAAAGTAACCACTTATCTATTGTCTATTCAGTGTTTTTCCCTCCCCGCCCCTACCCTCCCTCGTAACAATCAAAGATTGTTTTTTTCCGTGTGGAAACATTTTGATGAGTTTTTATAACAATGGTCTCATACCATATTTGTCCTTTTGCGATTGACTTATTTCTCTCAGCATAATGCCCCCAGATTCATCCATGTTGTGAGATGTTTCATGAATTCATCATTGTGCTTTATGGTTGCATAGTATTCCATTGTGTATATGTACCATACTTTATCCATTTATCTGTTGATGGGTACTTAGGTTGTTTCCATCTTTTTGCTATTGTGAGCTATTGTGAATAAAGCTGCTATGAACATGCGTGTGCGTAAGTCTATTCGTGTGACAGCTCTTATTTCTCTAGGATATATTCTTAGGAGTGGAGTTGCTGGATCATATGATATTTCTATTTCTAGCTTTTTAAGGAAGTACCATATTGTTTTCCAAAATGGTTGTATCATTTTCCATTCTAACCAGCAGTGCATAAGAGTTCGAATCTCCCCACAACCTTTCCAACTGTTGTTAATTTCTGTTTTATTGATTCGTGCCAGTAATACCAGGGTAGTTTTGACTTGCATTCCTCTAATGGCTGGTGATTGCAAGCATTTCCTCATATATCTGTTAGCTGCCTGAATGTCTTCTTTGGTGAAGTGTCTGTTCATATCCTTTGCCCATTTTTTAATTGGATTATTTGTCTTTTTTTGTAGAAGTGTTGGATTTTCCTATAGATTTTAAAGATTAGACCTTTGTCTGATATGTCATAGCCAAAATTTTTTTCCCAGTCTGTAGGTTCTCTTTTCCCTCTTTTGGTGAAGTCTTTTGATGAGAATAAGTGTTTAATTTTTAGGCAATCCCATTTATTTACCTTATCTTCTGGTGTTTGTGTATTGTTAATTATGGTTTGTATGCTGTTTATGATGTATAATAAGGCCTCTAGTGTTGACCCTATTTTTTCATCGATGATCTTTATAGTTTTTGGTTTTATATTTAGGTCTTTCATCCATTTTGAATTAGTTTCTGTGTATGATCTGAGGTATGGGTCCTGTTTAATTTTTTTGCAGATGGACATCCAGTTTTGTCCAGCACCATTTGTTAAAAAGACTGTCTTTTCCCCATTTAATGGAATTTGGGCCTTTGTCGAAAATTAGGTGGCTGTAGGTAGATGGATTTACATCTGGGTTCTTGATTCTGTTCCATTGGTCAATGTGTCTGTTGTTATACCAGTATCAGGCTGTTATGACTACCGTAGCTGTGTAGTAGGTTCTGAAGTCAGGTAGTACGAGGACTCCTACTTTGTTCTTCTTCTTCAATAATGCTTTACTTATGCAGGGCCACTTTCCTTTCCGTATAAACATAATGATTAGTTTTTCCATCTCATTAAAGAACGCTGTTGGTATTTGGATCAGGATTGCATTGTATTTGTAGATTGCTTTGGGTAGAATTGACATTTTCACAATGTTAAGTCTACCAATCATGGTATGTTTTTCCATTTATGTAGGTCTCTTTGGGTTCTTGCAGTAGTGTTTTGTAGTTTTCTTTGTATACGTCTTTTACGTCTGTCATGGATTGAATTATGTTCCCCACAAAATGTGTGTATCAATTTGGCTGGTCCATGATTCCACGGATTGTGTAGTTGTCCTCCATTTTGTGATTGTAATTTTATGTCAAAGAGAATTAGGGTGGGATTGTAACACCCTTACTAAGGCCACATCCCTGAGCCAATGTAAAGGGAGTTTCCCTGGGGTGTGGCCTGCACCACCTTTTATCTTACAAGAGATAAAAGGAAAGGGAAACAAGCAGAGAATTGGGGATCTCATACCACCAAGAAAGCAGTGTCAGGAGCAGAGAGCATCCTTTGGACCCGGGGTCCCTGCATGGAGAAGCTCCTAGTCTGGGGAAAGATTGATGAGACGGCTGACAGAGAGAGAAAGCTTTCCCCTGGAGCTGACACCCTGAATTTGGACTTTTAGCCTAGTAGACTGTGAGAAAATAAATTTCTCTTTGTTAAAGCCATCCACTTGTGGTATTTCTGTTACAGCAGCACTACATGACTAAGACAACAACTCTGGTTAGATTTATTCCTAAGTATTTTATTTTTTTAGGTGGTATTATAAATGGTATTGCTTTCCTGATTTCCTTTTTGTGGTTCTATTTATTGGTGTATAGGACTCCAGTTGATTTTTGTATGTTTGTCTTGTATCTTGCTACTCTGCTGAATCTTTCTATTGTTCTAGTAGTTTTCTTCTGGAGTCTTTAGGATTTTCTATATATTTTCTATCATCCATGAATAGGGATAGTTTTACTTTTTCCTTACCAGTTTGAATGCTCTTTATTTCATTTTCTTCCCTTATTGCTCTAGGACTTCCAGCACAATATTAAATAGGAGTGGTGATAAAAGGGCATCCTTGTCTTGTTCCTGTTCTCAAGGGGAATGTTTTCAGCCTTTATCTGTTAAGAATGATGTTGGCTGTTGGATTTGTATAGGAAGCCTTTATTATGTTGAGAAATTTTCCTTCTATTCCTATCTTATTGAGAGTTTTTATCAGGAATGGGTGTTGGACTTTATCGAATGCTTTCGTTGATTGAGATGATCATGTGATTCTTTTGTTTTATGTATGTGGTGGATTATGTTGACTGATTTTCTAATGTTGAACCATCCTTGCATACCTGGTATTAATCCCACTTGATCGTGGTGTATCATTTTTTTTATATGATGCTGAATTCTATTGGCTAGAATTTACTTGAGAAATTTTGCATGTATATTCGTGAGCGATATTGGTCTGTAATCTTTTTTTATGATGTCTTTGCCTGGTTTTGGTATCAGGGTTATGGTGGCTTCATTGAATGAATTTGTAACTATTCTTTCATTTTCTGGGTTCTGAAATAATTTGAGTAGTACTGGTGCAAGCTCTTCTTTCAGTATTTGGTAGATTTCTCCAGTGAAGCAATCTGAACCAAGAATTTTTTTTGTTAGGAGTTTTTTGATTACCTTTCTTTCTTTTCATGGGTCTGTTCAGATTTTCTATCTCAGGTTGTGTTAGTTTAGATGGGTAGTGTGTTTCTAGAAATTTATCTATTTCCTCTAGGTTTTCAAATTTGTTGGAGTACAGTTTTTCATAGTACTCTTGTCATGGATTGAATTGTGTCCCCCAAAAATATCTGTCAACTTGGCTGGGCCGTGATTCCCAGTATTGTATAATTGTGTGCAATTTTCTAATCTGATGTGATTTCCTTATGAGTTGTAAATTCAATCACTGTGATCTAATAAGACGGATTAGCGGCAGTTATACTGTGAGGTATACAAGATTAGATAGTGTCTTAAGCCAATCTATTTTGAGATATAAAACAGAGAAGAGAGCAGAGACATAAGGGAACCTCATACCACCAAGAAAGCAGTGCCAGGAGTGGAGCGCATCCTTTGGAACTGAGGTTCCTGCACAGAGAAGCTCCCAGACCATGGGAAGATTGATAACACGGACTTTCCTCCAGAGCTGACAGAGAAAGTATTCCCCTGGAGCTGATGCCCTGAATTTGGACTTGTAGCCTACTAGACTGTGAGAGAATAAACTTCTCTTTGTTAAAGCAATCCACTTGTGGCATTTCTGTTATAACAGCATTAGATGACTAAGATATCCAGCTATTCCTTTTTCAAGATATTGGGAAAGTTTTCTGTCACCAGTTCTTCAATGACCCTGTCTGTGTTTTCTGTTTTCTCCCCCTATTCCGTAACTCCAATCACTCACAGATTTTTTATTTTGATTGTATGCCACATAATTCTCAGGGTTTCTTCATTTTTCTTCATTCTTTTTTCTGATTTTTCCTCGAACAGAGTTGTATCCAAGTGTTTGTCTTCCATTTCGCTGATCCTGTCTTCCATTGTTTCAAACCTGCTCCTCAGCCCTTCTATGATGCTGTCCAGTTCTGAAATCTTGTTGTTTATCTTTTGGATTTCTAATTGTTGTTTTTGTATGCTTTCTAGTTGTGAATTTATTTTGGCATTTTGTTCCTGTATTATTTTCCTGAATTGTTTCTTTTTTTTTTTTTTGTCTGTATTTTCCATGAATTTTTCTGCCCTTTCCATGAATTTGTCTATTTTTTCCTCATTTTTGTCTGCTTTTTGCTTCAACCCTTGGATAGCTCTGAATATTAGAGATTTGAATTCCCTATCAGGTAGTTCTAGTACCTTTTTTTCTACTGGAAAGTTATCTGGTGTTTTATTTTGGACACCTACTGGAACCATCCTGTCCTTTTTTTAATATGTTTTGATATTGTCTGCTGTCTGTGGGACATTCAATAGTTATTTTCTTCATTTATTGATTGTAGATTTGTTTGTTTCATCCCACTTTTCTTTATTTGGTTGTGTCTGAGCAGGCAGGCTGTGTGTTCTTTGTTGTTGGCTCATCTGTGGGCACAATACTTTTCACCTCCTTGTCCAATGAGCTGGGCCAGTGGCTCAGCTATTGTGCAGCAGGGCAGGTCCAGCTGAAGAGGAAGGGATGGGATGTGTTTTTTGTGGCACATACTACGGCCCACAGGGCAGGCCAGGAGTCAGTGCAGGGCAGGTTCCAGTAGGCCATGACTGTGCTGCTTGGGGGTGTGATGTTCAGCGCACTGTGCAGATAGGCAGGAAGTAGTGGCGAGGCTGTGACATGTGGAGCTAAGATGGGTATGGGAAAGAAGATACAGAGGAGAGAGAAATAGGAGGCAAAACAAATTAACAAACAAACAATAACAAAAAAAGAGTACTAAGGGAGCTTGCTGTTGGAATGGAGAGACAAGAACTGAGAAATGGGGAAAAACAAGAAGGAAAAAAGAAAAACAGAAATACATAAATAAATAATTATAAAAAGAGAAGAAGAAAAGCCCCCAGGGATTCCACCCATGCAGCTGCTCAGACCAGGGAAGTGGCTCCCAAAGCCACACAGTACAGCCTGGCTAGAAGGGGCAAAGATGTCACACAGCACCAGGCATTCAGGAAACAGGAAAAGAAAGTAAGTATAGAGAGACAAGAAACTGAGAAATGAAGAAAAACAAAAGGGGGAAAAAAAAAAAAGAAATACCCCCAGGCATCCCACTAGCACAGCTACACAGACCAGACAAGTGGCTCCAACTCACCAAAGTGGGATGCAGAACATTTTCTTAATAAACATTTGTTATGCCAATTGACCTATATGTCACCTGAAACCATGGTACCCAGACTCCTGCCCCTGCTACATTGTCCCTTGAAGTGTTTGGTTGTGTTCAGGAAATGTCTTAGCTTTTGGTTTAATCCAGTTGTGCTGACTTCCCTTGTATTGTGTGCTGTCCTTCCCTTCACCTAAGATAATTTTTGTCTGCTATCTAGTTAGTGAATTTCCCTCTCCCTCCCTTCCCACCCTTATAACCATCAAAGAATGTTTTCTTCTGTGTTTAAACCTTTTCTTGAGTTATTATAATAGTGGTCTCATACAATATTTGTCCTTTTGTGACTGACTAATTTCACTCAGCATAATGCCTTCCAGATTCATCCATGTTATGGGATGTTTTGTGGATTCATCACTGTTCTTTCTCTGTGTAGTATTCCATTGTGTGAATATACTATAAATTTGTTTATCCATTCATCCATTGATGGGCACCTAGCTTGTTTGCATCTTTTTGCTATTGTGAAGAGTGCTGCAGTGAACATGGGTGTTCATATATCTGTTTGTGTGATGGCTCTTATTTCTCTAGGATATATTCCAAAAAGTGAGATTGCTGGATCATATACTACTTCTGTTTCTAGCTTTTTAAAGAAGCGCCGAATCATTTTCCAAAGTGATTGTACCATTTTAGATTCCCACCAGCAGTGCATAAGTGTTCCAGTAACTCCAAAACCTCTCCAACATTTATTATTTTGTGTTTTTTGGATTAATGCTAGCCTTGTTGGGGTGAGATGGTATCTCATTGTAGTTTTGATTTGCATTTCCCTGATGGCTAATGATCATGAGCATTTCCTCGTGTATCTGTTAGCTACCTGAATGTCTTCTTTGGTGAAGTGCTTGTTCGTATCCTTTGCCCATTTTTTAATTGTGTTGTTTGTCTTTTTGTGGATGAAGTTTTGTAATATCTTGTAGATTTTAGAGATCAGACCCTCATCAGATATGTTGTAGCCAAAAATTTTTTCCCACTCTGCAGGTTATCTTTTTAATCTTTTGATGAAGTCTTTTGATGAGCTTAAGTGTTTGATTTTTAGGAGCTACCAGTTATCTAGTTTCTCTTCTGGCATTTGTGCATTGTTAGTAATGTTTTATATTCTGTTTATGCCATGTATTAGGGCTCCTAGCATTGTCCCTATTTTTTCTTCCATGATCTTTATCGTTTTCGATTTTATATTTAGGTCTTTGATCCATTTTGAGTTAGTTTTTGTGCATGGTGTGAAGTATGAGTCTTGTTTAATTTTTTGGCAGATAGATATCCAGTTATGCCAGCACCATTTGTTAAAGAGACTGTCTTTTCCCCATAACGGACCTTGGGCCTTTGTCAAATATCAGTTGCTCATAGGTGGACGAATTTATGTCTGGATTCTCAATTCTGTTCCATTGGTCTATGTATCTGTTGTTGTACCAGTACCAGGCTGTTTTGACTACTGTGGTGGTATAATAGGTTCTAAAATCAGGTAGTGTGAGGCCTCCCACTTTGTTCTTCTTCTCCAGTAATGCTTTGCTTATTGGGGGCCTCTTCCCTTTCCATATGAAGTTGGTGAGTTGTTTCTCCATCTCATTAAAAAATGCCATTGGAATTTGGATCAGGATTGCATTGTATCTGTAGGTTGCTTTGGTTAGAATAGACATTTTCACAATGCTGAGTCTTCCTATCCATGAGCAAGGTATGTTTTTCCACTTATGTGGGTCCCTTTTGGTTTCTTGCAGTAATGTCTTCTGGTTTTCATTGTATAGGTCTTTCACGTCTCTGGTTAGCTTTATTCCTAAGTATTTTATCTCCTTGGGGGCTATTGTAAATGGTATTGATTTGATGATTTCCTTTTCGAAGTTCTCTTTGTTGGTATAGAGGAATCCAACTGATTTTTGTATATTCAGCTTGTATCCTGATACTTTACTGAAATCTTCCATTATTTCCAGTAGTTTTGTCTTGTGGATTCTTTGGGATTTTCTGTGTATAAGATCATATCATCTGCAAATAGGGATACCGTTACTTCTTCCTTACCAATTTGGATGCCCTTTATTTCTTTTTCTCGCCTAATTGCTCTGGCTAGGACCTCCAGCACAATGTTGACTAAGTGTGGTAATAAAGGGCATCCTTGTCTTGTTCCTGTTCTCAAGGGCAATGCTTTCAGACTCTCTCCATTAAGGATGATGTTGACTGTTGGCTTTGTATTTTTTTGTGTGTGGTTGACGGTTTCTTTGTTCCACTTAATTTTCTGTGCTGTTTTTCTTATGTATTTTCTTTTCATCTTTTTCATTGTTGTTGATTGTGTATTCACTGAGTCTTTACGTTCTTCTTGTTTTTTATTTTGATGTGTAGGATTGTTAGTTTCCTTTGTGGTTACCTTAATATTTATCCCTATTTTTCTAAGTTTAAACAAATCTTTTAATTCTTTATATTGCCTTGACTTCCTCTCCATATGAAAAATCTATGACATTATTTAGTCCCTCTTTTTTGTTTTAATGTTGTCAACTTTTACATATTGACGTCTCTGTTTCCCTATTTTCAGTGTTTTAGCTTTGCTTTAGTACAATTCATAATGACACTAACATGATATGAAATTATTCTTTTCCCAAATCCTCACTAACAATAGGTGCTACAGTTTTTTTTTTAAGTTTTTCCATTTGATGAATATAAAATGATAGACAAAAATTATTTTAATTTCCATTTCCTTGATGCTCAAAGTTTGAGCATCTTTTGATATAATCTTGGGCGTTTGGATTTGCTCATCCTTAAAATTTTCTTGGAGTATTAGTGGCACAGTGGTTAAGCACTTGACTGCTAACCAAAAGGTTGGTAGTTCAAAGCCACCACCCACTCTGTGGGAGAAAGCCTGCTCTCATAAAGACTCATAGTCTTGGAAACCCTATGGGGCAGGTCTACTCTGTCTTATAGGGTTGGTATGAGTTGGAAAATTTTCTTAATAACTTTTGTCTATTGTACCATTGGATTGTTTGCCTGTTATAAATTTGTAACCAATTACTTTGTCTGGCCTCTGTATAGCAAAATTTTGATGTAATATTTATTGATTTTGTTTATGGTATATTTGGTCAAAGCTTTTATTTACATGTAATCAGTGGCCTCCAGACACCCTTTTAACTCAGTACTGAAGTCATTCCTGAGGTTCACCCTTCAGCCAAAGATCAGACAGATCTATAGGGCCAACAATAACACACGTGAGGAACATGTTTCATAGTTCAATCAGGCACATGAGACAAAATGAGCACATCAGCCAGAAAGCAAAGATAAGAAGTCAGGAAGGGACAGGAAAACTGGACAAATGGAAACAGGGAAACTGGGGTAGAGAAGAGAACAGTGTTGACACATCGTGGGGTTTGCAACCAATGTCATAAAACTATTTGTGTATTAACGGTTTAATGAGAAACTAATTTTCTCTGTTAACTTTCACCTAAAGCCCAATTAAAAGATATATATATATGTTTATCATCTCCATTACAGCATCTTGGTTTCAAATCTAGATGAAGTTCACCAATGTCATAGAAGAGGTGGTACATGTATCCTAGATTTTCTTGCAAGATCTTATTGTTTTATTGTTATATTTGCCTTTATTTCAGTTTATTTTTTAAAACAATATTTTATTGTATTTTCGGTGGAAATGTACACAGCAAAACATTTTCCCATTCAACAATTTCTACGTATGTTGTTCAATGACATTGTTTGCAGTCTTCACATTGTATCAGTGTTCTCATTATTTCCAATCTAGTTGTTTCATTCCTTTCACCTGGTCTTACAACCCCTCAACCTTCTCATCGGTGCTTTAGAGTATTTGTTGACAATTCTGTCTCATATAGATGGTTTTTTAAAAGAGCACAGTACTCATGGGTGATATTTATTACTTTATGAGCTAATCAGCTATTTAGCTAATAGGTTATTCAAGGGGATAGTTTCTGTTCAAGACTTAAAGAATATTTCAGGGCAATAGTCTTGGGGATTCCTCCTGTTTCAGTGGGCCCAGTATGTCTGGATTTTAAAAATTGAAGTTCTGTTTTCACATTTTTCTGCTATTCTATCAGATTCCATCTACTGTGGTTCTGATCAGAACGTACAGTAGTGGTAGCCAGGCACAGTTTCAGTTTCTTTTTGTTTATGACAGGTTTACCTAAAAAAACCTAGGAGACTTTAATAAATCTAACCATATTATAAACAAAAAGATATTAAATTTTTCCTCTTAAAACTCTTAACAAATTTTAAACTATTCTTGTCCAAACAATTTTTAACAGCTTTATTGAGGTATAATTGACATACATTAAATTGCACGTTTGAAGTGTACAATTTAATAAGTTTTGAAATATGTACACACACATGAATCCATCACCACAATCAAGAAAGTGACTTTACTCTTCATCTTAAAAGTTTCCTCTTAGACCTTTGTAATCCCCTTCCTCTTGCTTCTACTTTTCTCAGGTTTCTCCCCTTTCCCAGGCAATCACTGATCTGCTTCCTGTTATTGCAGATTAATTTGCCTTTCTCTAGAATTGCATATAAATGGGATCATACAGTATGTACTCTTTTTCGTCTGGCTTATTTTATTCAGCATAATTATCTGGAGATTCATCAATGTTGTTGCATTTGTCAACGTTGTTGTTTTTGTTAGTTGCCATTGACTCAGCTCCAACTCATGGCGACCTTATGTATAATAGAACAAAACATTGTCAGGTCCTGTGCCATCTTCGTGATCGTTGGTATGTTTGAGTTCATCGTTGTGGCTATTGTGTCAATCCATGTCACTAAGGGTTCCCTTCATTTTCGCTGACCTCTACGTTACCAGACATGACGTTCTTTTCCAGAGGTCGGTCTTTCCTGATGACATGTCCAAAGTACGTGAGTCCAAGTCTCCCAGCTTCTAAGGAGCAATCTGGTTGTATTTTTTCTAAGACTGATTTGTTCATTCTTCTGGTAGACCACAGTATATTCAATTTTCTTCACCAACACCTCTATTCAAATGCATCAATTCTTCTTCTGTCTTCCTTTTTTTCATTGTCCAGCTTTTGCATGCATATGAGGCAATTGAAAAAGTCATGGCTTGGGTCAGGCACTCCTTATCCATCAAACGACATCTTTGCTTTTTAAAAGTTTAAAGAGGTCTTTTGCTGCAGATTTGTTCAGTGCAATGCGTCATTTGATTTCTTGACTGCTGCTTCCATGGACATTGCTTGTTGATCCAAATAGAATGAAATCATTGACAACTTCAATTACTTCTTAATTTATCATGATGTTGTTTATTGGTCCAGTTGTGAGGATTTTTATTTTCTTCCTATTCAGGTGTAATCCATATTGAAGGCTTTTTCCTTCATCAGTAACTACTTCAAGTTGTCGTCAATTTTGGCAAGCAAGATTGTGTCATCTGCATATCTCAGGTTGTTAATAAGTCTTCCTCCAATTCTGATGCCATATTCTTCTTCATATAGTCCAGCTTCACAGATTATTTTTTTCACCAGACAGATTGAATAAGTAAGGTGAAGGGATACAAACTTGCCTCACACCTTTTCCAATTTTAAACCACATGGTATCCCGTTGTTCTGTTTGAACAATGTCTCTTGATCCATATACATGAACACAATTAAGTGCATTTCTCCAGTGACTAATGATGTTGAGCATTTTCTCATGTGATTATTTGCTATCAATATATCTTCTTTGGTGAAGTGTCTATTTAGTTTGCATCGTTTCCAAGGAAAAGCCTGCTGTTTATTATCTTTGTTCCCCTGTACATAATGTAATCAGTACTCTGCTAAAGACTCAAAGGTGGCCTACTGTAGATCTCTGGATGGCTGTCTCTCACTGTTTCTCTCTGTGCAGCTCCCTCCTTTCTGGCACTTTTTTTCTCCAACTTGAGCCTCCTTGGCCTCCCTAGACTCTAAGACCCATCTCCTCAACTCAGGGAAATTGCTGGCCTCTGCTGGGTTTATCCATGCTGCTCTTCTTCTCACCTCACTATTCTCTCCAGGTAGTAAGCTGGAGCAATCAAAGCTTAGGGCTCATCTCATTAGTTTCTCATCTCTCAGGTACCTCTGTCCTTTGTTCCCTTATGTCCAGCATCTTGAAAACCGTTGTTTTAATATTTTGTCTATGTTTTTCATTGTTTTATGCGAGAGGGTAAATACAGCTCTGTTGCTCCATCGTAGCTGAATGTAGAAGTCCTCTATCTACATGTTTTAGAATTATTTCATTGTATTGTGTTTTACATGGAAGTATACAGCACATATTAGTTTTTCATTCAAAAATGTATATACAAATTGTTTTGTGACATTGGTTGCAATCCCTGCAATGTGTCAGCACTCTCCTCCTTTCCCTTTCCACCCTGGGTCTCCGTGTCCATTCCTCCAGTTTTCCTTTCTTTTCCTGAATTCTAATCTTTGCCTTTGGGCAGGTGCTGCCCATTTGGTCTCATATACTTGATTGAACTAAAAAGTATGTTCTTCACATGTGTTATTGTTTGTTTTATAGGCCTGTCTAATCTTTGGCTCCTGGTGGCACAGTGGCTAAGAGCTGGGCTGCTAACCAAAAGATCAGGAGTTCTTATCCACCATCTGCTCCTTGGAAACCCCATGGGTCAGTTCAGCTCTGTACTACAGAGTTGCTATGAGTCAGCACCAACTGGACAGCAATGGTTTGGTTTGGTTTGGCTTGTAATTTTAGCTGAAATGTGGGCTTTGGGAGTGGCCTCAGTTCTGAGTTAGCAAAGTTTCTGGGGGCCATAGTCTCAGGGGTTCCTCTAGTCTCTGTCAGACCACTAAGTCTGGTCTTTTTTTGTGAGTTTGAATTTTTTTCTACATTTTTCTCCTGCTCTGTCCAAGACCCTCTATTGTGATCCTGGTTAGAGCGGTCAGTGGTGGTAGCCAGGCACCATCTAGTTCTTCTGGGCTCATGCTGGTGGAGGCTGTGGTTCATGTGGTCCATTAGTCCTTTGAGCTAATATTTTCCTTGAGTGTTTGGTTTTCTTCATTCTCCTTTGCTCTGAACACGATGAGACAAATAGATGTATCTTAGATGGCCGATCCAAGCTTCAAAGACCCCAGATGCTACTCATCAAAGTAGAATATTTTCTTTATGAACTATGTTATGCCAATTGACCTAGATATCTCCTGAGACTATGTTCCTAGCCCTCATCCCCAGCAACTCAGTCCCTCAAGGAGTTTGGATGTGTCTAGGAAGCTTCTATGACTTTGCCTTGGTCAAATTGTGCTGCTTTCCCCTATATTGTGTGTCTTTTCCTTCAACAGAGTTAACACTTGTCTACTATCTAGTTAGTGATTTCCCCTCCCCACCTGTCATGGATTGAATTGTGTCCCCTAAAAATATGTGTCAACTTGGCTAGTCCATGATGCCCAGTATTGTGTGATTGTCCACCATTTTGTTATCTGATGTGATTCTCCTATGTGTAGTAAATCCTACCTCCAAGATGTTAATTTGGCAGGATTAGAGGCAGTTATGTCAATGAGGCAGGACTCAATCTGCAAGATTAGGTTCTGTTTTAGGTCAATCTCTTTTGAGATATAAAAGAGAGAAGCAAGCAGAGAGACATGGGGACCTCATACCACCAAGAAACAAGAGCCAAGAGAATAGCACATCCTTTGGACCCAGGGTCCCTGGGCTGAGAAGCTCTTCAACTAGGGAAGATTGATGACAAAGAGCTTCCCCAGAGCCAACGGAGAGGGCCTTCTTCTGGAGTTGCCACCCTGAATTCAGACTTCTAGCCTCCTAGACTGTGAGAGAATAAATTTCTCTTTGTTAAAGTCATCCACTCGTGGTATATCTGTTATAGCAGCACTAGATAACTAAGATACCATCCCTCCCTTCCCTCATAACCATCAAAGATTGTGTTTTTTTTTTTCTGTGTGTAAACCTTCTCTTGGGTTTTTATAATAATGGTCTCATACAATATTTGTCCTTTTGTAATTGACTTATTTGACTCACATAGTGTACAAGTTTTCTGGTGACTTAAAACTTCCATCTTTATATATTGATCCTATTTATCTGTGGCAGTTCTTTCTGCCTTAAGATCTATTTTGTCTGACATTAGCACTAGTTTTCTTTTAATTAGTATTTTCCAGGTATTTTTTCTATATTTTGACTTTCAGTCCTTATAGTTTAGATGCCTTTTTAAAGCAAGAATTTTTCATTTTTTGGTATTTTTATTTTTTTACATTTATTGTGTTCTGGATTCATTTCTACCATTCTATGCTATTTATTTGCCCTACTTTTTCTTTCTTATATTGTCCTGTCTTGCCTTTGGAATTTTTCTTCATTCAATTTTATTTTTTACCTCTACTGTATTAGAAGTTGGAGCCCTGGTGGTGCAGTAGCTAAGAGCTTGGCTGCTAACCAAAAGGTCAGCAGTTCAAATCCACTAGCCACTCCTTGGAAACCCTATGGGGCAGTTCTGCTCTGTCCTGTAGGGTTGCTAGGAGTCAGCATTGACTCAACAACAATGGGTTTGGTTTTTTTAATATTAGAAGTTAAACTCTGTTTATTCTTTTGCTGTTTTTGTAATTAATTTCACATGAATTCTTAACAAAATCTGAAATTAAATGATATATTTACCCTTTTCTCGAATAATACAAGACTTTCAAGAATGCTTTACCAAGTCATCCCTCTCAATATATATGTACTATTTTGTCTAGTTGTGCAATGCTTAAGAGCTTGGTTGCTAACCAAAAGGTCAGCAGTTCAAATCCAGCAGCCACTCCTTGGAAACCCTATGGGGTAGTTCTACTCTGTCCTATAGGATCGCTATGAGTTGGAATCTACTAGATGGCAACAAGTTTGGTTTTTGCTTTATTTTGTCTAGTACTTTAGTTCTGTCTTCTTATTTTATTAATGTTACAAAGATATTATTGTTCTATGTATTCCATATTTGCTTAGAATTACGTATTTTCCAATGTTTTGCTCACAATTCCTTTTTTGCATCTCAAACCTTCCACCTGTGATTATATTCCTCCTGTGTCATGTATAGAGTACTGGTGGTGCAGTAGTTAAGAGCTCAGCTGCTAACCAAAAGGTCAGCAGTTCAAATCCACCAGGTTCTCCTTGGAAACACTATGGGGCAGTTCTACTCTGTCCTATATGGTCACTATGAGTTAGAATCGACTCAACAACAACACATTTGGTTTTAGTTTTTGGGTGTCATGTATAACCTTTAGAATTTCCTCTGGTGAGCGTTTGTTGGTGGTAAACTCTATTAAGATTTTATTTGTCTGAAAATGTTTTTATTTTACCCTTAGCCAAGAAAGACAAGTTTCTCTGATGAACTTTTCTTCAAGGCCAGTTTATTTTTATTCACCCATACATTGCATGTAGTTCAACTTTATAGGAGGGCCTTCTATTAGTCTTTCTATTTTGGATGAGGACAAGGTTCTATTACCTATCTCTTCCTCATAGCCTGCATATCTTTAAAACAGACACTCAAAATCTTTGTATTCTGCAGAACCATGAGTGAAAGCCAGCTTTAACGCATGCTTATCTCTCAGGGTTTTCACTTTGACACTCTGACTTTTTAAAAATTTTAATGAATATAGCTTTATAATATTTGTAGCTGACCATACTGTCGAAAGATGACACCTTTATTTCTTCTTTCATAATCCTTATATTGTTTTTCTTAGTTTCACTTGAATTGGTTAGGCTTTCCAGGTCCATGTTGATTAGAAGTGGGATAACAACATCCATGACTTATTCCTGACTTTTAATCAGAATGTTTGAAAGTTTACCATTAGTTATGTGTGTTTCAATGGTTTTTTTGGACCTAATTTCTATTATACTGGTATTTCTTATTATTAAAATTCTCTGGTATCATAAAAATTTTCAGTTTCTGCTGAAGACTTTCTAATATTAATTAAATTTTACTCTAAAATGAATTATCTGATGTGTTATGAAATATGAATTCCTGCTGAAGGCTTTCTTGATTTCAAGGAATATATAAGGTTTTAATGAGTATGAATTCTCTGGTGTCTAATGTGGAATGACTTCTGTTTGAGAATTTTCTCATATTAACTACAATATTTTTTTTCCTTGTATCAGTTCTCGTACGTAGACCATGAGCTGAAAATTGAGAGAAGGCTTTTCCACACATTTTAGATTCATAATGTTTACTACCTATATGAGTTAATGTACTATAAATGATGTACAATAAATGCTGTGATTTGAGAGAAGGTTTTCCCACCCTTAGTACATTCATACAGTGTCTCTACTGTGTGAATGTTGTACTGTTTAATTAGGTATAGCTTCTTCTGGAAGATTGTTGCACATTCATTATACTGACAAGGAATCTCTCCAATATGGATTTTCTCATGCCTAATGAAATCTGATTTGCCACTTAAGGTTTTCTCACCTTTGTTATATTCTTAAGATTTCTCTCTTGCATGGATTGATGGATAATGAGGTTTTCCTTTTGCTGAAGACTTTCTACATTCATTATATTTATAGGGTTTCTTTACAATATGAATGTTCTGATCTTTAATAAGGTATTACTTCTGACTAAAGACTCCTCCACATTGATTACATTCCAAGGGTTTCTTTCCTGCATGAATTTTCTCATGTTCTGTGAGATTTGATTTGCTACTGAAGGCTTTCCCGCTTTCCTTACATGCATAAGGTATCTCTCCCTATGACTTGTTTGGGTCTAATAAGACTTGACATCTGAATAGAAGCTTTGCCACATTCATAAGATTTCTCCCCAGAATGATGAGTCTGAAGTTGTCCATTATGACTGAAGGCTTTTCCACATTTATCATTTGTATACAATTTCCCCCATATGACTTTTTAAATATAGAGTGAGTGATGAGATTCAAGAAAACATTTGGGGAAAAAAGGGAGATAGAACACTTGACCACGTTTAGCACATTCATGTTATTTCTCTTCACTATGCATTTTCTCATAATCTATATATTATTGCTTCAGGCTAAAGGTTTTTCCACTTCCATTACATCCATGAGTTTTTCTCGAGTATAATTTTTTTCATCCTGAAGGGGATTTGGCTTGAGTGGAGGCTTTCTAACATTTCCTATATGCTATGATTTCTCTAAAGAGCACTGGTGGCACAGTGGTTAAGCACTCAGCTGCTAACCAAAATGTCAGTGGTTTGAACCCACTAGCCCCTCCATGGGAGAAAGATGTGGCACTCTTCTTCCATTAAGATTTACAGCCTTGGAAACCCTATAGGGCAGTTATCCTACAGGGTCACTATGGGTTGGAATGAACTCAATGGCAATGGGTTTTTGGTTTTATTTTTCTATTCAGTATTAGTTCTTAGTTAACTCTTGACATTAAATTTCTGAGAGAAAACTCTTTTCACTAGGATTACTCTTTAATGAGATTACTACAAATAGGATAAAGCATAGTATACTCAGTATATTAATAATACTTATTTCTTACACAGCTTCCCTAATATTGAAATCTAAATTATGGTTCAAACCTTTCAAAGTGAGTCCCATTAATAAAGGTGTTTTCTTGAAGTAACAATGTTTGATGAAAAGGACTTTTTCATTTTGTACGTTTGCTATCTTTTTGCTTGCCTTTATTTTCATGGAGAAAAATGTAACTTGGCTCATAAGTTTTTCATTCTGCTCCTCTCTCTGCATATTAACTTTCTGGACTTCTTCTGGACATCACCTCTTTTACCACTCTTTGTCCATCATCCATGGCTCTAGCTGTTTGACTGAAGATGACATTCAGTTTTGTGAATTTAAAACCTCTGAATGTCTGGACCACAAACAAAAGCAGCTAGGATTCCCCATAATAAGTTCTCTGCACTCATCTTTTCTATTAAAATGCTGATTCTCAAGCAAAACTCAGAACAAACCAAGGAACACAGACAAAGCAATAGAGGAATTCAGGAAAACAGTATAAGACAGAACAACAAATTTAACAGGCTGCTAGAAACAATAGAGAAACAGCAACTAGAAATCCAAAAGATTAGCAATAAAATTTCAGAAGTAGACAAGTCAATAGAAGGTCATAAGAGCAGAATTGGGGCAGTAAAAGTCAGAATTAGTGAGACTGAAGATAAATCCCTTGACACTAATTTATCTGAGGAAAAATCAGAAAAAAGAATATTAAAAAATGAAGAAACTCTAAGAATTATGTGGGGCACTATCAAGAGGAAAAACCTATGACTGGAGTACCAAAACACTGGGGATAACAGAAAATACAGAGAGAATTGTTGAAGATTTGTTGGCAGAAAATTCCCTGATATAGTTAAAGATGAGAAGATATCTATGCAAGAACCTCAACGAACCCCACACAGGGTAGATACCAAAAGAAAGTTACCAAGATATATTATAATCAAACTTGCCAAAACCAAAGATAAAGAGAGAATCTTGAGAGCAGGCAGGGATAAACGAAAAGTCACCTACAAAGGAGAATCAGTTAAGACTAAGCTCTGACTACTCAGCAGAAAGCATAGAGGCAAGAAGGCAATGGGATGGCATATGTAAAGCCTTGAAGGAAAAAAATTGCCACCAAGAATTAAATATCCAGCAAAACTGTTTCTCAAAGATGGTGATGAAATTAGGGCACTTCCAGATAAACAGAGGTTTAGGGAATTTGTAAAAACCAAACCAAAATTACAAGAAATAATAAAGGGAGTCCTCCGGGTAGAGAACCAAAAATATCAGACAACAACCCGATACTAGAACACAGGACAGAACAACCAGATATCAACCAGATAGGAAGTCACAAAAATAAGTCAAAGCTAAAAGACTGAAAATAGGGAAACAGAGATGTCAATATGTAAACGATGACAACGTTAACACAAAAAAAAAAGGGAATAAATAGTGTACTCATAGAACTGCCATACTGAGAGTAAGTTAAGACGATATCAAGAAATAAAAGATTGGTCTAAGCTTAGAAAAATAAAGGTAAATTTTAAGATAACCACAAAGAAGCTGACAAATCTTTCCATCAAAACAAAAAAGAAGAAAAACATAAAGACTCAGCAAATACAAAATCAACAATAATGAAAACAAAATACATAAAAGAAAAATGACTCACACAGAAAATTAAGTTGAACAAAGAAACTGTCAATGCCACATTAAAAAAAATATCAAAATGAGAGCACTAAACTCGTACCTATCAATAATTACATTGAATGTAAATGGACTAAATGCACCATTAAAGAGACACAGAATAGCAGAATGGATTAAAAAAACATGATCTGTCTATGTGCTGTCTACAAGAGACACACCTTAGACTCAAAGAAACAAACAAACTAAAACTCAAAGGATACAAAAAAATATATCCAGCAAACAACAATCAAAAAAGAGCAGGAATGGAAATATTAATCTCTGACAAAATAGATTTTAAAGCAAAATCCACCACAAATGATAACCATGTAATGATCAAAGGGTCAATACACAGGAGGACAATCATAATAAATATATACACACCCAATGACAGGGCTCCAAAATACATACAACAAGCTCTGTTGGAACTGAAAAGAGAAATAGACGGCACCACAGTATAGTAGGAGACTTCAACACACCACTTTCAGTGAAGAACACAACATCTATAAACTCAGTAAAGACACGGAAGATCTAAATGCCACCATCAATCAACTTGACCTCATAGACATATACAGAACACTCCACCCAACAGCTGCCAAGTATACATTCTTTTCTAATGCAAATGGAACATTCTCTGGAATAGACCACATATTAGGCCACAAAGCAAGTCTTAACAGAATCCAAAATATCAAAATAATACAAACCATCTTTTCTGACCATAAAACCATAAAAGTAGAAATCAATAAGAGAAAGAGCAAGGAAAAAGAAATAAAATACATGGAAATTAAACAACAACTTGCTCAAAAACTAGACTTATAGAAGAACTCAAGGATGGAATAAATTAATTCATAGTATCAAATGCGAATGAAAACACATCTTACCAGAATCTTTGCGACACAGCAAAAGCAGTGCTTATAGGTCAATCTATACCAATAAATACAAACATCTAAAAAGAAGAAAGGGCCAAAATCATAACATTAAACTTACAACTCGAACAAATAGAAAGCAGCAAAAGAATCCCTCAGGTACCAGAAGAAACGAAATAATAAAGATTAAAGCAGAAATAAATGAAATAGAGAAAACAAAAACAATTGAAAGAGTCAACAAGACCAAATTTGGTTCTTTGAAAAGATCAACAGAGACTTCCGGGCAACATGACGCTATAGTCAGAAGCACCACGCCATCCCTCCGCGGCAAAGATCAGAAAAACTAAGTCAAATAGAGTCACACGAAGCTCGGATTATTCAGCAGAAACCATGCAGGCAAGAAAGCAATGGGATGACATATATAAAACCTTGAAAGAAAAAAATTGCCAGTCAAGATAAACAGAAATAAAGGGACTATGTAAAAACCAAGCCAAACTTATAAGACATTAAAGGGAGTCCTTCGATCTGAGAACAAACAACATCAGAACACAGGATGAATATAGGACACAGGATTGTACTAACCAGACACCAACCTAGGAAATGAACTCTTAAGGACTATGCAAAACCAAAAGAATTACAATAGGGCACCAGAGAGATTAATCTGTAAATGACAACAGTATCAGAACAATAAAAGAGGGAATAAACGGTGTAGGTATAGATCCTTCTAATGGTAGAGGAAGGCAAGGCGATACCAAGTGATAATCGACTGGTTCAAATCTAGGAAGATAAAGGTAAATTTCAAGGTAACTACAAAGAAAGTTAACAAACCTACTTATCAAAACAAAGAGGAAAAACATAAAGTCTCAGTAAAAACAAAACCTACAAAAACAAGAGAAAGGAAAAAAAAATCCACAAACAAAAGGAACTCAGCACAGGAGAGTAAGAAGAACAAAGAAAACGTCAGCACCCCCCCCAAAAAAAAAGCACTACAAAATGCAATCGCACTCCTAGGAATATACCCTAGAGAAATAAGAGCCATCACACGAATAGACATATGCACACTCATATTCATTGCAGCACTGTTCAAAATAGCAAAAAGATGGAAACAACCTACATGCCCATCAACAGATGAATGGATAAACAAACTATGCTACATACACACAATGGAGTATTATGCAACAATAAAGAACAATGATGAATCTGTGAGGCATCTCATTAGCATGGATGAAACTGGAGGACATTATGCTGAGTGAAATAAGTCAATCACAAAAGGACAAATATTG
>NW_004444000.1:7653654-7658046 GCF_000243295.1 Trichechus manatus latirostris | reverse complement strand
AAAAAAAAAAAGGGTTGAGAAGTTAGAGGGTTAATATGTTGTGGGATTGTTAACCAATGTCATAAAGCAACATGTGTACTACTGTTTCATGAGAAACTATTTGTTCTGTAAGCCTTCACCTGAAGTACAATAAAACTTAAAAAAAAAAATTAAAAAAGAAAATGCCTAGTCATTCCCAAACTCTGGGTGCTTGAGTGAAGGTCGATCCTGAATATTCATGATGAATTTTCATTTCCTTGTCTGCCCTCTGTAAAAACCTGCCTCCCCAAGCTGCCTGCGAGCAGTCTTGGAGGCAGCAGCCCTAACTGTCTCCTTTCCTTGTGCAACAAAATAAAGACGCCTTTCCACTCTCCCCCCCAAAAGAAAAATCAACAAAATTGATAAACCATTCGCCAAACTGATAAAAGAAACACACGAGAGGAAACAAATAACCTGAACAAGAAATGAGATGGGTGATACCACAACAGACCCAAACGAAATAAAAAAGATCATAACAGAAACCTATGAAAAAATGTACTCCAACAAATTTGAAAACCTAGAGGAAATGGACAAATTTCTAGAAACACACCATCTTACCTGAACTAACACAAACCAAGGTAGAAAAACTAAACCCACAACAAAAGAATCTATTCAAGAGGTAATAAAAAAATCTCCCAACAAAAAAAAAAAAGCCCTGGCACAGACAGATTCGCTAGAGAATTGTACCAAACTTTCAGAGAAAAATTAACAAAAGTACTCCTGAAGGTATTTCAGAGCATAGAAAACGAAGGAATACTCCCAAACTCATTCTATGAAGCCAGCATAACCCTGATACCAAAAACAGGTAAGGACACCACAAAAAAAGAAAATTACAGACCAATATCCCTCATGAACATAGATGCAACTATCCTCAACAAAATTCTAGCTAAAGAATTCAACAGTATATCAAAAAAATAATTCATTATGACCAAGATGGATTCATACCAGGTATGCAGGGATGGTTCAACATTAGAAAATCAATCAATGTAATCCATCACATAAATAAAACAAAAGACAGGAACCACATGATCTTATCAATTGATGCAGAAAAGGCATTTGACAAAGTCCAACACCCATTCCTAATAAAAATTCTCAGCAAAATAGGAATAGAAGGGAAATTCCTCAACATAATAAAGAGCACTTATACAAAGCCAACAGCCAACATCATTCTAAATGGAGAGACTCTGAAAGCATTCCCGTTGAGAATGGGAACCAGACAAGTATGCCCTTTATCACCATTCTTATTCAACATTGTGTTGGAGGTCCTAGCCAGAGCAATTAGGAGAGAAAAAGAAATAAACGGCATCCAAATTGGTAAGGAAGAAGTAACAGTATCCCTATTTGCAGATGATATGATCTTATACACAGAAAACCCCATAGAATCCACAAGAAAAACACTGGAACTAATAGAATATTTCAGCTAAGTATCAGGATACAAGACAGACATACAAAAATCAGCTGGATTCCTCTATACCTACAAAGAGAACTTTGAAAAGGAAATCACAAAATCAATACCATTTACAATAGCCCCCAAGAAGATAAAATACTTAGGAATAAATCTAACCAGAAACATAAAAGACCTATACAAAGAAAACTACAAGATATTACTGCAAGAAACCAAGAGACCTACATAAGTGGAAAAACATACTATGCTCATGGATAGGAAGACTCAACATTGTGTCAGTTCTACCCAAAACAAACTACAGATACAATGCAATCCCAATCCAAATTCCAATGGCATTTTTTAACGAGATGGAGAAACAAATCACCAACTTAATGTGGAAAGAGAAGAGGCCCTGGATAAGTAAAGCACTACTGAAGAAGAACAAAGTGGGAGGCCTCACACTACCTGATTTTAGAACCTATTATACTGCCACAGTAATCAAAACAGCCTGGTACGGATACAACAACAGATACATAGACCAATGGAACAGAATTGAGAACCCAGATGTAAATCCATCCACTTATGAGCAGCTGATATTTGACAAAGACCTAAAGTCTGTTAAATGGGGAAAAGACAGTCTCTTTAACAAATGATGCTGGCATAACTGGATATCCATCGGCAAAGAAATCAAACATTACCCATACCTCACACCATGTACAAAAACTAACTCAAAATGGATCAAAGCCCTAAATATAAAATATAAAACAATAAAGATTTTGGAAGAAAAAATAGGGACAATGCTAGGAGCCCTAATACATGGCATAAATAGTATACGAACTGTAACTAACAATGCACAAACACAGAAGAGAAACTAGGTAACTGGGAACTCCTAAAAATCAAACACATATGCTCATCAAAAGACTTCACCAAAAGAGTAAAAAGAGAAACTACAGACTGGGGAAAAAATTTTGGCTACGACATGTCCGATGAGTGTCTAATCTATAAAATCTACAAGATACTGCAACTCCTCAACAACAAAAAGACAAATAACCCAATTAAAAAATGGGCAAAGGATATGAACAGACATTTCACCGAAGAAGACATTACAGACACATGAGGAAATGCTCACGATCATTAGCCATTAGAGAAATGGAAATCAAAACTGCAATGAGATATTATCTCACCCCAACAAGGCTAGTATTAATCAAAAAAACACAAAATAATAAATGCTGGAGAGGTTGTGGAGAGACTGGAACATTTATGCACTGCTGATTGGAATGTAAAATGGTACAATCACTTTGGAAAAGAATTTAGTGCTTCTTTAAAAAGCTAGACATAGAAGTACCATAGGATTCAGCAATCCCACTCCTTGGAATACATCCTAGAGAAATAAGAGCTGTCACACGAACAGACATATGCACACTCATGTTCATTGCAGCATTGTTCACAATAGCAAAAAGATGGAAACAACCTAGCTGCCCATCAACAGACAAATGGATAAACAAATTATGGTACATAGACACAATGGAATACTATGCAATGATAAAGAACAATGATGAATGCGCAAAACATCTCACAACATGGATGACTCGAGGGCATTGTGCTGAGTGAAATTAATCAGTCACAAAAGGACAAATATTGTATGAAACCACTATTATAAGAATGCAAGAAAAGATTTAAACAGAGAAGAAAGCATCTCTGATGGTTATGAGGGTGGGGAGGGAGGAAAAGGGGAATTCACTAACTAGATAATAGACAAGGATCATCTTTGGTGAAGAGTAGGACAACACACAATACAGGGGAAGTCAGTACAACTGTACCAAAGCAAAAGCTAAGAAGTTTCCTGAACATGTCCACACAACACTTCGAGGGACAGAGTAGCTGGGGCTGAGGTCTGGGGAGCATGATTTTCAGGGGACATCTAGGTCAATTGGCCTAACAAAGTTTATTAAGAAAATGTTCTGCATTAGACTTTGGTGAGTGGCATCTGGGGTCTTAAAAGCCTGTGAGTGGCCATCTAAGATGCATCAATTTGTCCCAACCCACTTGGAGCAAAGGAGAATGAAGAAAGCCAAAGACACAAGGAAAATATTAGCCCAAAAGACTAATGGTCCACATAAACCAGAGACTCCACCAGTCTGGGACCAGAAGAACTAGATGGTGCCCGGCTACCATAAATGACTTCCCTGACAGGGAACACAATAGAGTGTTCCGGACTAACCAGGAGAAAAGTTCAGAGCAGAACTCAAATTCACATAAAAAGACCAGAGTAAATGGTCTAACAGGGACTGGAGAAACCCCTGAAACTATGGCCCCCAGATGCTCTGTTAATCCAGAACTGAAACCATTCCTGAAGCTCACTCTTCAAACAAAGATTACACAGGACTATAAAACAAAAAAAAATACACGTGAGGAGTGTGCCTTAGTTCAATCAGATACACGAGACTAAATAGGTAGCTCCTGTCCGGAGGCAAGATGAGAAGGCAGGAAGGGACAGGAAGAGGTTGAATGGACACAGGGAACCCAGGGTGGAAAGGGTGTGTGTGCTGTCACATTGTGGGGATGGGCATTGCAACTAATGTTACACAACAATACGTGTATAAATTTTTGTATGAGAAACTAACTTGAGCTGTAAACTTGCACCTAAAGCACAATTAAAAAAAAAAATGCTGATTCTGATTTCCGCTCTGTAACAAACGTATCTGATTTTATATAAAAATCACATTTTAAAGTATGTACCTGCTCAATTTCTTAGCTTTTACTTTTCAAATTTTCAAAAAAAAATACTTGCTATCTCATAAATCCACCGTCTGTCTGCCATACTGTCTTGTTATGGTGGCTGGCAAGTTGCTATGATGCTCGAAGCTATGTCACTGTTATTGCAAAAACCAGGAGGTAACTGACCTCAGAACCTACTATACAGCTACGGTAGTCAAAACAGGCTGGTACTGGTACAACGACAGATACACTGACCAATGGAACAGAATTGA
>NW_004444000.1:7629007-7651451 GCF_000243295.1 Trichechus manatus latirostris | reverse complement strand
AAGGGAGAGTGTTGACATGTCGTGGGGTTGTTAATAAATGTCATGAAACAATATGTGTACTGACTGTTTAATAAGAAACTATTTGTTCTGTAAACCTTCATCTAAAGTACAAGAAAAAAAAATTATAAAAAAAAAAAAAACAACAACCAGGAGGGTCACCCATGGTGGACAGGTATCAGTGGAGCTTCCAGACTAAGGCAGGTTAGGAAGAAAGCCCTGGCAATCTACTTATGAAAATTACCAATGAAAACTCTACGGATCATAAAAGAAGATTGCACATATACTGATGGAGATTATCCATCACCATATCTATACGCTTACAAGGAAGACCAGTTAATACAACTATTATTCAAATTTACGCACCAACCATTAATGCCAAAGATGAGGAAATTTAAGATTTTACCAACTTCTGCATTCTAAAATTGATCACACATGCAATCAATATGCATTGATAAGTACTGGTAATTGGAGTGCAAAAGTTGGAAACAAAGAAGGATAAACCCAAAACCGGATGCCGTTGAGTCGACTCTGACTCATAGCGACCCTATAGACCAGAGTAGAACTGCCCCATAGGGCTTCCAAGGAGCGGCTGGTGGATTCAAACTGCCAGCCTTTTGGTTAGCAGTCAAGCTCTTAACCACTGCACCACCAGAGCTCCAGAAGAAGGATAGGCAGTTGGAAAATATGGCCTTGGGGATAGAAATGACGCTGGAGACCGCATGATAGAATTTTGCAAGACCAACGCTTCTTCATTGCAAATACCATTTTCAATAACATAAACAATGAGTAAATGCATGGACCTAGCCAGATGGAATACACAGAAACCAAACGCACTACATTTGTGGAAAGAGACGATGGAGAAGCTGAATTTAATCAGTCAGAACAAGGCCATGGGCTGACTGCGAAACAGACCATCAGTTGCTCATAACAAGTTCAAATTGAAGCTGAAGAAAATTAGAGCAAGTCCATGAGAGCCAATATACAACGTTGAGTATATCCCAACTGAATTTAGAGACCATCTCAAGAATTCATTTGACGCATTGAACACTAATGACCCAAGACCAGACAAGTTGTGGAATGACAGCAAGGACATCATATATGAAGAAACAAAAGGTCATTAAAAAGACAGGAAAGAAGGAAAAGACCAAAATGAATGTCAGAAGAGACTCTGAACCTTGTTCTTGAACTTAGAGTAGCTAAAACGAACGGAATAAATTAAGAAGTAAAAGAGCAGAACAGAAGATTTCAAAGGGCAGCTCGAGAAGACAAAGTAAAGTATTATAATGAAATGTGCAAAGACCTGGAGTTAAAAAACCAAAAGGGAAGAACTTGTTCAGTATTTTTCAAGCTGAAAAAACTGAAGAAAAAATTTAAAGCCTCGAGTTGCAATACCGAAGGATTCTATGAGGAAAAAATTGAACGATGCAGGAAGTATCAAAAGAAGATGGAAGGAATACACAGAGTCACTGTACCAAAATAATTGGTCGATGTTCAGCCATTTCAGGAGGTAGCATATGATTAAGAACGGATGGCAATGAAGGAAGAAGTCCAAGCTGCACTGAAGGCATTGGCGAAAAAAGAAGTCTCCAGGAATTGTCGGAATATGAATTGACATGTTTCAACAAACATATGCAACGCTGGAGGTACTCACTTGTTTATGCTAAGAAATTTCGAAGACTGCTACCTGGCCAACCAATGAGAAGAGACCCATATTTGTGCCCATTCAAAAGAAAGGTGATCCCAGAGAATGCAGAAATTATCAAACAATATCATTAATATCACATGCAAGTAAAATTTTGGTGAAGATAATTCAAAAATGGTTGCAGCAGTACATCAATAGGGAACTGCCAGAAATTCAAGCCAGATTCAGAAGAGGACATGCAATAAGGGATATCATTGCTAATGTCAGATGGATCTTGGCTGAAAGTAGAGAATACCAGAAAGATGTTTACTTATGTTTTATTGACTAACCAAAGGCATTCGACTACATGGATTATAACAAATTATGGATAACATTGCAAGAAGTGGGAATTCCAGAACATTTAATTGTGCTCATGCGCAACTTGTATATAGGCCAGAGGCAGTTGTTCGAACAGAACAAGGGGATCTTGCATGCATTAAAGTCAGGAAAGGTGTACATCAGGGTTGTATCCTTTCACCATACTTATTCAATCTGTATGCTGAGCAGATAATCCAGGAAGCTGGACTATATGAAGCACTTACTGATGAAGATCAAAGACTACGGCCTTCAGTATGGATTACACCTCAGAATAAAGAAAACAAAAATCCTCACAACTGGACCAATAAGCAACATCATGATAAATGGACAAAATATTGAAGATGTTAAGGATTTCATTTTACTCGGATCCACAATCAACACCCATGGAAGCAGCAGTCAAAAAATCAAATGATGCATTGCACTGGGCAAATCTGCTGCAAAAGACCTCTTTGAAGTGTTAAAAAGCAAAGATATCACTTTAAGGACTAAGTCGTGTCTGATCCAAGCCATGATGTTTTCAATCACCTCATATGCATGTGAAAGCTGGACCATGAATAAGGAAGACCGAAGAAGAATTGATGTCTTTAAATTTTGGTGTTGGAAAAGAATATTGAATATTAAATGGACTGCCAGAAGAACAAACGAATCTGTCTTGGAAGAAGTATATAGCCAGAATGCTCATTAGAAGCAAGTATGGCAAAACTTTGTCTCATATGCCCTGGACATGTTATCAGGAGGGATCAGTCCATGGAGAAGGACATCATGCTTGGTAGAGAGTCAGCGAAAAAGTGGAAGACCCTCAGTGAGATGGATTGACACAGTGGCTGCAACAATGAGCTCAAGGATTGTGAGGATGGTGCAGGACCGGGTAGCGTTTCGTTTTGTTGTACGTGGGGTTGCTATGAGTTGGAACAGGCTCGACGGCACCTAACAACAATAACAACAATGTACATCTTTTTGAGGAACTGCCAAACTGTTCGCCACAGCTGCTGTACTATTTTACATTCCCATCAACAATGCATGAGAGTTCCAATTTCTCCACATCCCCACCAACATTTGTTACTGTCTATTTTTTCCTGTTTTAATCTTAGCCATCCTAGAAAGAGTGAAGTGATCTCAATGTGGTTTTGATTTGCATCTCTCTACCAGCTAATGACATTCAAATCTTTTCATGTGCTTATTTTCCTTTTGAATATCCCCTTTGGTGAAACATCTGTTCAAATTCTCTGCCCATTTTTTGATTAGGTGTTTGTCTTTTTGTGGTTAAATTGTAGAAATGGGACTAAAGCATTTTAAAAATACTTCCATATAATGTAATGGTTAGGAAAATGGGCTCTGCTGCCAGATTTATTTCTAGCACTGTTTCTTAACATTCTTAAGCATCCTTTTCCTTATCTATAAAATGAGGATAACATTGTGGGTTGTCCACCAAAATATCCATTCTTCCTTCTTTATTAACCACATTTTATTTTGGGATCTCCCAGCCTCCCTTTCAACTAGCGGTGGACCATGTGACATAGTTCTCACCAAAGAGGTGTTGATGGAAGGCCTTCAGAAATGAACATCTCACTCTTCCTTTCTGCCTGGCAGGCAGATGCAACCTCTGGAGAAGTATCAGTTATATTATGATCATGAAATTGAAAGACATATTCTAAGAATAGTGAAGAAAAAAGAATGAGCTTAGATTCTCATTCTACACACTAAAATTGGACCTCCTTATTAAATAGAAAAATAGAGCTCTGACTCCCTCAAACTCTTGTAATAGGATTTTCTGCTACATGTGACACAATACCAACTGAAATACTATTTCACGGAGCTATTGAGAGTAGTATGAAGTGTGATAATATAAAAATGGTTAAAACAGAGTTTGGCAAGTGATATCAGCAAAACGTCAGAGTAGGTACATTCCAACTTTAGTCCCTCCATGGAATCACTGGAAAACAAACAGAAACTGTCAGAACCAACTTTGTCAGATCAATGGAAAACAGCCAAAAGTTTACAGCAGCAAAGCAACCACTGAATCAATAAAAAGCAACTTAAAAACAGTAGAAAAGCTTTGTGGTATTTTTACTTGCTCTTGTTCCACCCTCTTCCTGGGTTGATGGCAGTCTTGCAGATGGCTGTCCACATTCCCAGTGTGGAACCCAGGTGCCTGCTTGTGGAGGGAGCAGAGCAAATATTTAATCACATAGTCTGTTCTAACCTGTCTGGGGACTACCTGAAGGGCTAACACAAGGTGCTTGTCTCTGTTCCAACTAACTTGGAACTCACTCAGGTAAGTAAAGCAGCAGGAATTGCTCGAAGCATTGCAAGACAAATGTAAAACCTGCAGCCAGCTAGGACAAAGTTTAAACATATAAAATAAACAGCCTAAATCCTGTAAGTAAAGGCCGGAGAGAGCATTTCTTTGGGAAATTAGAGCATTGTAAAGTGCTCATGTATACTGGGGAATTTAGAAAGCCATGTCCATGGCCAGGGCAGTATGCATGCTCAGAAAAGACATGAGAAGACCCTAAACTTTCACTATTTGCTGATCTCTAGGCTCAGAACAAGCAGGAAGTGAAAGTCAAGACAGAGTTGTAAATGGTTTGCCTAAGTGTTGAAGGAATGCCCCAGCACAGGGCAAATCCTCAATGACTGAGAGAGATGTTTTGTTTTTTAGTTCCTAGTGTTCAAGGAAATTTCTGTCAAAACACTAACTGAACACAAACTAAAGGAATAGAGACTTCAATGACCACATATGCAAGGAATACAATCTTTGCAAAAAATTGGAAAAGTCACAACCAACCAAATGACTATAGCCTTCAACAATCAAGAACAGCAAACCCCGGAGAAGGAGATATGATTTCCAGAGTTACTACATTGTAATATTTAAATGACCAGTTTTCAACAAAAATGTCACAAAGCATACAAGAAATAGGAAAGTATGGCCTGTTCAAAAGAAAAATAATAATAAATTAACAGAAACCTTTCAATACCAGACACTGGACTCACTAGACAAAGACTTTAAATGAAATGTCTAAAATATGCTCAAGTACCATGTCAAGGAAACCAGGAAAATGTTGTATTAACAAATATATTGATATGAAAATATTAATAAAGGGTTGGAAACTATAAAAAGAAACCAAATTAAAATTCTGGAAATGAAAAGTACAATTAAAATGAAATATTTACTTCAACAAATTTGCTGAAGAGCAGAGAGAAGTAATAACAAACAAAAGTGAATAAACTTATCTTACGCTGTGTTCTCTAGAGAAGTAAAACCAGTAAAACATACACATATACAGAGAGAGAGAGAGAGATTTATCTTAAGGAAATGACTTAAACAGTTGTAGAGGCTGGCAAGTCCCAAATCAGTCGGTCAGGCATCAGCTGGAGGCTTCTCCTGACTCAGGTAGCTTCAGGGACTGATGAAGCCAAGATAAGGAGGTCAGACAGTAGGCGGTTTGCTCACAGGCTGCAGAGGCTAATGAATACAAGATCAGCAGGTAACACAGCAGGCTGTTGCCTCAAGTCCCAAGAACTGGAGGTCAGATGACGAAGAGCCAGATGCAGGATTCAGACCCAGGAAAAACCAGTGAGCTTTGACAGAATGTTCACATATACCGGGTGCAGACCACACCCCCAAAGAAACTCCCCTTACAACTGATTGGCTGATCACATCAGATCACATCATGGAGGTAGTTACATCAAATCACAAAATGGAGGATAACTATATCATTACATAACTGCCCAACTACATCAGTACATAACTGCAAAACCACTGAGAATCATGGCACAACCAAGTTGACACACAATCAGCCATCATAAGACCCGGGAAAGCATCAAGCAGACCAACATATATATTATGAGAGTCCCAGGAGAATAGAGAGAGAAGGGGAAAAAAAGAATAATTGAAGAAATAGTGGCTGAATACTTCCCAAATTTTATGAAATACATCAATCTACACCATCAAACAAGCTCAACAAACTCGTAGTGGGATAAACTCAAGAGATCCACACCGAGACACATTATATTCAAACTGTTGAAAGACAGAGTGAAAAAGAGAATCTTGAAAGCAGCAAAAGAGAAGCAACTTATAACATTCAAGGGACAGTCTATAATATTATCAGTTGATTTCTCAATAGAGACCATCAAGTCCAGAAGGCAGTGTGATGACATATTACAAGTGCTGAAAGAAAAATAATGTCAACTAAGAATTCTAAATGCAGCAAAACTAGTCTTCAAAAAAATAAGATACATAATACATTTCCAGATGAGCAAAAGCTACGGGAGTTTGTTACCAGTAGACCTTCTCTACAAGAAATGCTAAAAGGAGTCCTTCGGGCTGAAATTACAGGACACTAGACGGTAACTTGAGGCTGAACCAAGCAATAAAGATCTCCTAAATATGAAAGTCAGTATTATTGTATTTTTGGTTTGTAACTCCACTTTTTATTTCCTATATAATTGTGTGATGGATTGCTTTTTTGTTGACTTTCTTACTATGGTCTTGCAACTGCCACCCAAGTGATTGGGTGGGACTGTGCAAATAAGGTAATTGTGGCCCACTAGGGGAATTGGTCAGTTTTGCCATCCCCCTAGGCTTAAAATAAGCCATCCCAGAGGTGGGAAGGGAGGATCTCACCGTCACCTGGGAAGAAGGGCCAAGAGCAGAGCATGTCCTTTGGACCCAGCGTCCCTGTTCTGAGAAGCTCCTGGAACCAGAAGACCAAGAGACAGAGCTGTAACACAAAAGATGGCAAGAAGCAGCAGCAAAGAAACAGCAGCAGCAGAGGCAGGAGATCAGCAGGAGACCAGTAGGAGATGGTGTGGTGGGCCAGGAGCTCACAAAGAGAGAAAGCTGAGCGACTTTGGGCAAGAGGTTTGCTGATGGAGTAGGGTGCCTCCAGGCACTTGGTGGAGTTAGGGTTGCCAACCCACAAAGCTAGAGCTGAGTGTCTTCTGGCCAAATCTTACTGAGTAAGGTATGTCAGGGCACTTATCAGCAGAGCTAAAAGAACTTTGAAACACTTGCTCAAACATGGCAGAGGCCAAGGGGCCAGAGAGAGGTGTGCCTGTAGGCATACCTGAGAAGAGATTGTCCTGATGGAAGAACTGTATCCTGAGTGTTCCTGAACCTGAATTGTAACTTGTTACCTCATTAATAAACCCCATAGACGTGATACTGTCTGTAAGTTCTGTGTGGCCTTTGCAATGAATTATGAAACTCAGCAGAGAAGTAGAGAGTGCCATGGGAGGTGTGGTTGGTGTCAGGACTGTTAAAGATGGTGGAGAGGAGGCATTTCTGACCTCTGCCTCATAGGAATCAGTCTTGGCTGTTGATCTTGATTCTCCTTCCTCCTTGTGAAGTTAGAGGAGGTCAAATGCCTCCACCACGTCATTTTTACAATAACTTAAAAGGCAAATACATAAAAAAATTATAAATATATGTTATTGGACAAAATATCATACATACATACAATGGAATATTAATTTGCCATAAAGAGAATTGAAGTCTAATACATATCATAACATGAACGAACATAATGCTGAGTGAAATAATCAATCACAAAATTGTAAATATTGTATAATCCCATTTATATGAAATACTTAGAATAGGCAAATATATAAAGATCAAAGTTTATTACTGGTTACCAGGGGTTACAGGGAGAAAGAGAGTGTCACTGTTTAGAGATCACTGAGCTTCTGTTGACAGTGATGGAAAAGTTTGGAAACAGATAATGGTGATGGTTGCAGGCATGATAAATATAATTAATGTCACTGAATTGAACATGTAAAAACTTTGAAACTGCAGATTTTTGTTATAGATATATATTTACCACAATTCTTTAAAAAAATCTGGTTTTGGGTACACAATATATAAAGATTAAATTTGTGACAACAATATAAAGGGGCATGGAGCAGCATAAGAGCAGTTTTTGCATGTTATTGAAGCTAAATTTGTATCAATTCAAATTAGATTGTTAAAAATTTAGTATGGTAATTGTAACCACTAATAAAATATCTAAAAAACATGACAGGAAATGAGAAAGAAATCAAAACAAAACACTACAAAAAACAATGAAACAAAAGAAGACAGTGATGGAGAAATGAGGGACAAAAATGGTATAAGACACACAAAAAACAAATAGCAAAATGGCAGAACTAAGTCCTTATCAGTAATTAAGTGTAAATGCCTTAATCTCTCCAATCAAAAGACAGAGCTTGGCAGAACGAATTAAAAAATCCACCTCTATGCTATACAGAAGAGACTAACTTTAGATCCAGAGACACAAATAGGTTGAAATTGACAAACCTTTATCTAGACTGGCAAAGAAAAAAATAGAGAGAGGACCCAAATAACTAAAATCAGAAATTAAAAGAATTATGAGAATACTATAAACAATTGTATGCCAACAAATTAGAAAACCCAGATGACATGGATGAATTCCTAGAAACACACAAATTACCAAAAGTAACTCAAAGAAATAGAAAATCTGAACAGACCTATAATAAGTAAAGAGATTGAATCTGTGATCTGAAAACTCTCCAACAAAGAAACATTCAGGACCAGATGAATTCACTGGTGAATTCTGCCAAACATTTAAAGTAGAATTAACACCAATATTTCTCAAACTCTATCAAAAATTAGAAGAGGAGGAAACACTTCATAACTCATTCTAGAAGGCCAGCATTATTCATATCCAAAGCAGATAAAGATATCACAAGAAATAAAACTACAGACCCGTGTTCCTTATGACTATAGGTGCAAAAATTCTCAACAAAATACCAGCAAACCAAATCCAGCAGCATATTAATAGGATTATATATCATGGTCAAGTGAGATTTACCCCAAGAATGCAAGGACAGTTCAACACATAAGAAAATAATCTAATGTAATACACTACCTTAAAAGAATGAAGGAAGAGAACCATGTGATCAGCTCAGTTGATGCAAACAGACATTTGACAAAATCCAATATCTTTTCAAGATTAAAAACACTGAGAAAATTAGGAATTGAAGGGAACTTCTTCAGTATAATAAAGGACATTTAGGAAAAACCCACTGCTAACATTATAATGGTAAAAGACTGAAAACTTTTCCCTAAGATCAAGAACAAAACAAGGATGCCTGCTTTCACCACTGTATTAAACATTGTACTGGAAGTTGAAGAAACAAGAATTAAAAACCAAAAACCAAAACCACTGCCATTAAGTCAATTGCGACTTGTGGCAACCCTATAGAAGAGGGTAGAACTGCCCGCATGGGTTTCCAAGGCTGTAAATCTTTATTGAAGCAGACTGTCCCATCTTTCTCCCAGGGAGCATCTTGTGGGTTCAAACTGCCAACCTTTCAGTTAGCACTTGAGCACTTTAACCACTGTGCCACCAGAGATCTTTAGACAGTAATTAGGCAACAAAAAACGATAAAAGGCATCCAAATTGGAAAGGAAGAAGTAAAATTACCTCTACTCATAGATTGCATAATACTATATACAGAAAATCCCAAGTTATTCGCAAGAAAACTATGAGATCTAATAAACTAATTTAGCAAAGTTGTCGGGTACAAGATCAACACACAAAAATCAGTTGTGTCTCTATACAACAGTAAGAAACAATCTAAAAAAGAAATTAAGAAAATAATTCCACTTACAATAGCATCCAAAAGAATGAAATATGTAAGACTAATTATCCAAGGAGGCAATAGACTTATACACTGAAATAAAACATTGCTGAAAGAAATTAAACAAGACCTGAAAAACAGGGGGAGTGGATCTTGTGTTCAAGGATTAGAAGACATAATATTGTCAAGATGTCAATATTACCCAAAGCAATCTACAAAGTTAATGTAATCTTTATCAAAATTCCAATGGACTTTTTTGCAGAAACGGAAACATGGATCCTCAAATTAATGCGGAATTTGAAGGGGCCCTGAGTAGCCATAACAGTCTTGAAAGATAACAAAGTTGTAGAACTCACAGTTCTTGATTTTAAAACTTACAAAGCTACAGTAAACAAGACAGTGTGGTACTGACATAAGGATAGACACATAGATCCATGGAATAGGATTGGGAGTCCAGAAATAAGCCCTCACATTTTCAGTAAATTGACTTCCAAAAAAGGTGCCAAGATGATTCAATGGGGAAAGAATAACCTTCAAGAAATAGTACTGATTAACAAGCTGTGGTGCATACACACAATGGAGACCTACGCAGTGATAATAATGATGAATCCACAAAACATCTCACAACAGGGATGAATTTGGAGGACATTATGCTAAGTGAAATAAGTCAATCACAAAAGGACAAATACTGTATGAGACCACTATTATAACATAACAACCAAAGGTTTACACACAGAAAATAAGAAAAAACACTCTTTGATGGTTAGCAGCGATGGGAAAGGGAGGGAGGGAAAATTACCCAATAGAAGACACGTGTTAATACTGGTGAAGGAAAAGGCAATACACAATATGGGAGAAGTCAGCACAACATGACCAAGGCATGAGAGGAACACAAAAATAAAGGGCAACTACAGTAACTACCATAGCATAGACAATCCTGCAACAATAGTATTAACGATAATTTATGAATGGATACATATGTCAATAGATATGCCAAGAGGTGTGGGAGGGTGTAAGGGAGCACATCTACCAGCAGTTACAGGCATGGTGGTGGAAATTTCTACATACATGACTGTAGGTGCTCCCCATACATTAATATAGACAATAGAGCACACAAGTGGCACAGTCAGGGAAACCTCTTAGATATAACCAAACACCTCATGTGATGAAGTCCCTAGGCTCAAAGGCAAAGGACCATAGACTCAGGGGCCATCTATGTCAATGGGCACAACATAGTTCATAAAGACAATGTTCTGCATTCTACTTTGGTGGGTAGTGTCTGAGGTCTTAAAAGCTTGCAAGCGACCATCTAAAATAACAACTACTGGTCTCTTCCTACCCAGAGCAAAGAAGAGTGAAGAAAACCAAAGATTCAAGGGAGCAACTAGTCCAAAAGACTAATGGACTACATGAACCACAGCTTAATGACCCTGAGACCAGAATAACTAGATAGTGCCCAATTACCACTACCGGCAGCTCTCACTGGTATCACAACAGAGGATTCCTGTACAGAGCGGGAGAAAAACGTAGAACAAAAAATCAAATCTGCAAAAAAGAACAGACTTACTGGTCTGACAGAGACTAGAGGGAACCCCAAGACTATGGCCCTAAGACACCCTTCTGATCTGGCACTGAAGCCATTCCCGGAGACCACCTTCCATCCAAACAATAGACACACCTATAAAACAAACAATAACACCCGAAAGGAATGTGCTCCTTAGAACAACAAATTACATGAGATCAAAAGGGCAACATTTTCCCAAAAGCAAAATGAAAAGGCAAGAAGGGGTAGCAAATCAGGACAAAAGGAAATGGGGAACCCAGGGCAGAAAGGGGGAGAGTGCTAACACATTGTGGGGAATGAAACCAAGGCTATGAAACACTCTATGTGCAAACTACTGAATGGGAATCTGATCTGCTCTGTAAACTTTCACCTAATACATAATTAAATTAAATTAACTTTAAAAAAGAAAGAAGTAGAACTGAGACAACCGTATATCCACATACAGAAGAATGAATTTGGACCCCTTCCTTACAACATATACAAAAATTATCTCAAAATGGATCAATGACTTTTATAATAATTAAATGCATAAAACTCTCAAAAGAAAACATAGAAGTAGATTTTCATGACCTTGGATTTGGCAATGGATTCTAACACATGATACCAAAAGTATAAACATCAACAAAAAATACATAGAGTTAATCAAAGTTAAAAACTTTTGTATATCAAGGATATAATCAAGAAAATGAAACGACAGCCTACAGAATGGGAGAAAATACTTGCAAATCACATATCTGATAAAGTCCTAGTATCCAGAATATATAAAGAACTCAACAACAAAAAGACAAATAACTCAATTAAAATACGGAAAAAGTACTTGGATATTGTCCAAAGAAGATCTTCAAAGATGCTCAACATCATTGGTCACTAGGGAAATGAAAATCAAAACCACAATGAGGTACCACTTCACAATCACTATGATGGATATAATAAAAAATAGAAAATAATGAATGTTGGTGAGGATGTAGAGAAATAGGAACCCTCAGTCACTGATATTGGGAATGCAAAATGGTTCAGCCGCTCTGGAAAGCAGTTTGGTGGTTCCACCCACTAAATTTTTCACTTTAAAATGGTTAATTTTATGTTATTGAATTTCACCTCAATAAATTCTCAAAAATAAAACAAAAGAAAAAAACAGGCCCTGGCGCATAGTTAGCATGCAATAAATGTTACGGTTATCTTGTTGTTGTTGTTATCACTTCCCAAATCTCCTTCATTCTCCCCCATCTCAAGCACATGCTTTTTCCATTTTCACACCCTTCAGCTAAATCAAGGTGCTCATTACTTTATCTCTGGATTATAATTAACCCACAAAGTAGTTGTACCCTAAAAGGCAAATTGTTTTTAGATAATGTCCTTAGTCTCTTAGTGCTACTGTAACAGAAATACCATCAGTAGGCAGCATTAATGAACAGAAATTTATTTTCTCAGATTAGGAGGCTAGAAGTCTGAATTTAGGGTACTGGCTCTAGGGGAAATCTCTCTCTGAGTTCACGCTGGGGGAAACTCTTGTCTTAGCTTCTCTAGCGTTATTCTGGGCATTCCTCCATTCCTTGGCAATCTCCACATGGCATCTATCTTTTTCCCCTATGGTACTTGCTTGCTTCTGTGTCTATGCTGCTCTTTATATCACTCATAAGTGATTCATTTTAGGACATATCCCTATACTGATACGGCCTCATTAACATAACAAAGAAATCCTACTCCCAAAAGGGATTGTGTCTACAGGTATGGGGGTGAGGACAACACATATTTTTGTGGGACACAGTTCAATCCACAATAGACAGTCAGGGAGAAGGGTCGATGAGGGCCTCAGTGGTCAGGAAGAAAATGGTGTCAACGCAGGTGGAAAGGTAAAAAAAGCAGAGTACAGCAGAAATTCCATGCTTTTATAGAGGATCGTTGGTGGTGTTGTTAGGTCATCGAGGAGTCTCCAACTCAAAGCAACCTTATGTATAATAGAATGAAACGTTACCCGATCCAGCGCCATCCTCACAATAGTTGATATGTTTGAACCCATTGTTGCAGCCACTGTGTCAATCCATCTCATTGAGAGTCTCCCTCTTTTTTGCTGACCCTCTACTTTATCAAGCATGATGTCTTTCTCCAGCAATTGGTCCCTCCTGATAACATGTCCAAAGTAATTGAGACAAAGTCTTGCCATCCTCACTTCTAAAGAGTATGCTGGCTCTACTTCCTCCAAGACAGATTTGTTCATTCTTCTGGCAGTTCATTGTATAGTATTCAACACTCTTCACCAACACCACAATTAGAATGTATTGGCGAGGATGTGGAGAAATTGGAATCCTCATGCACTGCTGGTGGAAATGTAAAATGGTACAGCTACTTTGGAAAACAGTCTGGCAGTTCCTCAAAAGGCTAAACATAGAGTTACCACATGACCCAGCAGTTCCACTCCTACATATGTACCCAGGAGAAATAAAAACATAGGTCTACACAGAAACCTATACATGAATGTTCATAGCAGCATTATTCATAATAGCTAAAAGGTGGAAATAACCCAATATCTTTCAATTGATAAATATATAAATAAAATGTGGTAAGTACATACAATTCAATATTATTCAGTCATAAAAAGGAAGGAAACACTGATATATGCTACAACCTGGAAAAACCTTGAAAATACTACACTAAGTGAAAACAGTCAGTCACAAAAAACATGTACTATATGATTCCATTCATACAAAGTCCCCAATAGGGAAATGTAGGAAGACAGAAGTAGATTAATGGTTACATAGGTCGGGGGAAGGAGTCCCTGGGTGGCACAAATGGTTAAGTGCTCGAATACCACATTTTTTTCACAAATAATAACATAAAAATATAGTACTAGCCAAAGAGTTGGTGGTTGGAACACACTCAGTGGCATCTCAGAAGAAATGCCTGGCAATCTGCTTCTAAAAGGTCTCTGGAGCAGTTCTACTCTGTACACACGGGGGTGACATGAAAAAGAATCAACTAGATGGCAACTAACAACAAGGCTGGGGAAAGCCAGAGCACTAGGTTGCCTGCTACCTGCAAGCAAACTCTCATACAACAAAGGTACACATTGGTCCAAGCAAAACATTGTCCAAATCCCATGGCGTTCCTCTCTAGGTTTTTATAACTCAAAGAAAACTGAAAGCAGTGTTCCGCACAGCTTTTTGCCTCTAAGGCAATCAAGAACAGAGCTCTGCTTTTATTTTCAGTGCACATTTGAGTAAAAATCACCAAATCTTGCAAAAAGATAAGTAGGAGAGGTGGCAGCTCCTGTTTTGTGAAATTTACAGAGAGACGGCAACTCCTAGCTACCATCACCTGACCAAAGGCAATTTAAAAAATCAGTAGCCACTTCAAAGTACTTTACAATTAGAGAGACTAGCATATTTTAAAATGAGAAACTAGGTCTCTAGCCAGCAAAATAAATTAGGTTCTGAAGAAATAAAACCAGATTTCATATGGTTGTTACAGAAGAATCCCAGAATATCGACTTTCTGCTAAAAATTTTATTTGATTCTAGAAAATCAAAGCTGCAACCTAATTCTTAACATCCTTGATAAACAAGCCTGGATTTTCCCCCTACTGGGACACTGGTTTGGGGTTCATGTTTAAAAACACTATAAGCTAAATATACTTGAAGTAATTTAAAATCTCAGTAATTGCTTTAAGAAAATGTAGCATTTCTATTTTGATTTGTTTTGAGAAGCTTGCCTCTAATCTAAAATATTGCTATGTCTAAGTTTCTGTATCAAGTTAAAATCCATGGCTAGTGTTTTCTATGGGGCTGTCTAAAATTCTCAGTTCTTATCTCTTCCAAGAAAAACTGCTTCTTACTCTGAGAAACTTTAATATATATAATCAGTCTATTTTAAAAATGCACTGAAAAAAAAAATTGTTTTCTTTGATAGTATAACAAGGCCTTTAAAAACAGACAAATTATACTAAATAACTTCTCTAAAGGATCCTGCAAAGCATGCAAAAGACGGGGTTATAAAAATGTAGTAGTTTCCTACCTCCAGACAATATTATTAAATTATAATATTTCTTCAAAGAACCCACTCTGATTGGTTCAACAATAAATAAGCATTTATATAAATTTAAATAAGTCAATATTCTCAAAAATTAATAAAAATAAATTTGTTCTAGTCAAGATTTTGTTTATGTTAACCTAAAAAGCAAAACTTTCTAAGTAACTTTAGCTAAATATTATATAAAATATGTTTTTTAAGTAAAAAAAGTAATGTTTATTAATTCCAAAATAACAAGAAATGGAAGACCAACAGTACTGGGAAATTTTAAACTCCCATATACCAGCTTTCTGGGTCTCCAGGACTAAGAACACCCAGCCCAAAACAAGAGAAACAAAGTAAAAAGCCCTTCAAACTAGCTTATGTTAATGTGACCTTAAAGAAATCTTAAAAGGCCCTCTCTGAAATCCTCTAATAACTGCCCCTGCCAAAATAATCAAGCGGCTGCAATAATGGGAGGAAAACTAAAATAGAAGGGGCCACCTCTGAGTTACCAGACAACCAAGCTGGACTGGTGCTGCTTGCATTTAAAACAGTAAAGGTGTGGCTCCACAAATAACTGAGGTCTCTGCCAACTTTTCCCTTACAATAATTTTTTTAATTCCCAAATTTGTTTATTAATAACTCTAATTTTCATAAACTGACTTTAGAGAGATTTTTAAAACATCAACAATTAGCTCAAACAAAAGAAATTAAAACATGGGAAAAAGCTAAACTACTTTTACTTCAACAATAATCATGTTTTACAACATATAGGCTTAAATTAATTTCTAAGATTTTTAAGTAAATTACTATAAGCAATTAAATAATATTCATTATAATTGAAGTTCATAGGCTCTTGTTTTTTATGCCACAAAAATCCTAATATTTCAGTTTAATAATAAAGATGTTCATTTTTGCCAATTAAAATGTTATAAGAAATATATAACAAAAACAACAATTTTAAAATTTTACTAAATTTTTATTTAATATAGTCAAGTTCTTATTTGCTGCAACTACAAGTTCATGTGTTAATTTACAAAAATCTTTAAGAGGTTCAATGTCAAATAACAAAAAATTTAATTTCTTGCTGTTAAAATAACAAAATTTTCTTTAATTACTGAGCTAAAAAATTAATCTGGTTCTTTGTTCAATCTGCTTTAAAGGCAAAGGTTCAACAAAATAAATCCCTAAACCTAAAAAACTATAAAGTATGTTAAAATCCAAACAAAGTTTGCTTAATTTTAATAGTCTTTCTTCCTTAATTTACTGTTTATTCTTTGTAATCTGCCTAAAAGACAAAAGGTCGATGTGTCTAAAATTATGTTAACTTTCATGCCCTTAACTAAGAAACTAAGTTGCTTGGCTTTAAAAAAACCTGAAGTTTTTACCTATAAAATCTTAAGTTAAATAACCCAAGTATTATTCTTTGGTAACCTATAACAAACTCGTAACAACTTTTAAAACTTTATAAAAAAATACATTGTGTCGTAATTTTATTATTTTAATTGTTACTTGAATCGCAGTTTTATTTCCTTTAAATTTAGCATCATCAAAACCAATGGTTTAGCTAAAAGAAGACACACAGATTGTTTGCCCATAAAGTTTTTATTACTATTCAAATATTTATAAACTTAATAATCTTAGTATATTTTTAATATAGCCTATTTAATATTATGTCTCAAGATTACCCCCAAAAAAAAAACCTGTTGCCGTCTATTCTCACTCATCGTAACCCTATAGAACATAGTAGAACTACCGGATAGGGTTTCCAAGGCTGGTGGATTTGAGGTTGCCATAGCTCTTAACCACTACGCCCCTAGGGCTCATAATCTCAAGATTAGTATGTGTTATATCTGGAATCTCTTTAAAAATAGGGTTAAAGTCTAAGTAAGTAGCTGAAGGTCTATGCAAAGGAAGAGAAGATAAAATATAACTAAAATAAGAATTTTAAAAAGAGTTAAAATAAACTGGAAAAAAAGCCATGAAAATAGTAAGATCATAGCCAGAAATCAGTAAAGCAGACTACAAATCTAAGGATAATTTAAAATGAAAAGATTTAATAATATATGAAAACCAGAACTCAGATTCTGCCTCAAAAAATGAAGTGAATGTCTAAAATATAAAATCACAGACAAATAAGGTTAACTTTCCTACTGCGGCTTCAGATTGTTTATAACATTAAATTCAAAATAACCATGAGCAATATAATCACTAAAAACAAAACAACAGTCATAGAAATAAGAAATAACATATTCTAAATATTCCTTTAATGCATTGTCCTATTCTATTATGCCGAAATATGGACATACTTTAAGCTTTCTTGATAATACTTTCACATCTTTAAATGAACATATTTATGCGTTGCAGACCACGGGTGCAAAATTATTCTGTTATCTGCCCCTTTTATGTAAATTTCTACACCTTCACACCTTAGTCAGACAACAGAAACAAGAAGATTGTTCTACCTAACTTTTGCATGTTCCTATAATTCACGGCTTACGTAAACACACACACTTAAGACTAAATGACAAGGTTACTATATTACAAAAATGCTGGTAAGGAGCTTTCTCTGGAACTCCAGAACATGTTGTCTCTCATTGTCCTACTTGTTGTCAACATAATATTAAAACCAAATCTGCCTCTCCCTGGACTGTTCAGCCAATAGAAGGACTCAAACTGAAATTCAACCGCGCCGATGGCCAAAAGCACTGGAAGTAGATGACTGAACCCAAGATCAAGGAAAAAAAACCCGGCAAGTTACCAAAATATTTGGACTTTTTAAACTTTGTTTCTTAACTTTTCATATTTTCCTTCTCCTGCATGCTCTGTACATTTGTGGTATTATTTCTTAGTAGTTTTAGGAATCTCCTATGTTGGCTTTTAAAATTGTTACACTTTGCCTAATACAGCATTTAAACCCTTTGTGGCTGAGCCGATTCTGACTCATAGCAATCCTATAGGACAGAGTAGAACTGCCCCATAGGGTTTCCAAGGAGCAGCTGGTAGATTCCAGCTGCCCACCTTTTGGTTAGCAGCCTAATGTTTTCACCACTGCTCTACCAGGGCTCCTTGTAGCCTTTAAGGTAGTTTTATTCTATAAGTTAGATTTTATTAACTGGTAAAAAAGTTATTAATCTCTCAGTCCCTATGTCCTATGTGCAACACAGTAATCTTAATATACCTATTTGCTTTTAGTGTTGTAACTATTTTTTTGCTATTCCTTTTGACAGTTCTTATCTTATATACTATTCATTAAAGGTGCCTATTTCATTATTGCCATCATTTGTATGCTTTTTGCCCTTATAAACTATTTTGGCAGTCTTCCTGCACTCTAAAGATTATCTTGGGGTTTCTCTTTCTCACGTTCACTATTCCCATTGAAACCTGGAATAAAAATGCGTTTGTCAGGTTAGCTCAGTCAGTAGCTAGTATAAACTCTTCAGGGGAAGTAAACAAGGCATTAAGCAAATCCACCAAAAAGGTACACGTCTTCATTCTATCCCTCCTATGTCTGACTCTCCCTTTTTAAACATCTTTAGTTGATGTCTTAGTCTGCGTTCTCTAGAGAAGCAAAACCAGTAAAGTGTATAGCTATATAAATGAAAAAAAATTGCCATCAAGTCAATTCCGACTTATAGCGACCCTAGGGTAGAACTGCCCCATAGGGTTTCCAAGGAGTGGCTGGTGGATTTGAACCGCCAACTTTTTGATTAGCAGCCATAGTTCTTAACCACTGCGCCACCAGGGCTCCAAATACATATGTAGAGAGATTTATATCAAGGAAATGGCTCAGGCAGTTTTAGAGGCTGAAACTTCCCAAGTCCATGAGTCAGGCTGCAGGCTTCTCCTAATTCACATAGCCACAGAGGCCGGTGAACCCAAGATTAGCAGATCAGAGAGCAGGGCTCTGGCTCACAGGCTGTGAAGACCAAAAAATTCCTAAATCTGCAGGTAAGATGGCTGGTAAGCTGCTAGCTGAAGTCCCAAGAATCAGAGGTCAGACGAACAGGAGCCAGCTGCAGGATCCAGAAAAGGCAAAAGTCCATGAGCCTCACCAGAAAGTTCACCTATGTTGGATTCAGGTCGCATCCCCAAGGAAACTCCCTTTCAACTAATTGGCTACTCACAGCAGATCCCATCAATCATGGAGGCGATAAATCTCATCATGGAGGTGATCACATCATTATATCACTACCAAACTACATCATAACTGCCAAACCACTGAGAATCATGGCCCAGCCAAGTTGACACACAACCATAATGATCACAGTTGGTTACCCAATGGCATAGGATCTTGGCATCATTTTATTTTACAAACTGATTTAATTATACTCATTGTTGTTGCTATAATTATTTGTATCATCAAACACTCTATGAGATGTATGTCTAATACATTCAGACAAGCTACTAACTCCCCATGGAAAAAAATCACGTACTTAGAAAAAAAGAATTACTCACATAAAAGTAACCTCTCACAATAGGCTTGGCCTCATCCTTATGTCAGGTAAGGTTTCTTATTTCGTTCCAGGTCCTTACTCTCCCAACCCACTATTTAACATCCAAAGGCACCCAGCTGTTTAATCACAGTGTCTGGGTTCTTAAATGTCTATGGAGACAGACTGCCATCCAGTGCACATCCAGTGGTGCCCAGCTGTCTAACTACAGTGTCTGGGGTCTTAAATATCTGTAAAAAACACGCTGCCATCCAACAAGAAAAAACTTTGCCAAAAACAAGTTACTCCTTTGTGGATAACCAGAAAAATCTGAAAGCCAACTCACCTTGAAGATGAGACTTCTAGCCCAGCAAGGCAGAAAATTTAAGATGTGATCAAGCAATCTCCTTCTAATGAGATCCATTATCAAAAGGGGAGATTGAGTAAGAACACCACAAATTAACTTAGGACTCCCAGCATGGGATGGTGGCTATGCTAAGGTTTAACGCTAAAATTTCATTTTCAATCAAAAGTAACTTCTGCTTCAAGAAAGCATCCCAGCAACTCCTCATCTGCTACACCTACCCTGCTGTACCATATCTGTCAACTTCCAGCAACATGGCTTTCTAGGCAGAAGCACTGTGCCATCCCTCCACAGCAAAGATCCGAAAAACTAAGCCAAACAGAGAAAACAGAAATCCTGAAACCCTAAAATATCAAATAAAGAGATAAAGAACTCCGCCAAGCACCAAACTGAGTGAGAAAACTGACAGAGAACAGAGGAGAGGTTCATGCAGAGGTCCCCTATCAGCTAACGCAGTGTGGATCCACCATCTTGGACTCCTATCAGAGACCAGCAAATAGGGGGTACGAGAAAGCAGCCTCACGGAGCTTCCAGCAGGAAACAGAACAACCAGTAATTGGTGATATACACTTTCCCACCCCCCACCCTTCTTCATCCCCACTCAGCCTCCTCTGCTTCCCACAGCCACAGTCTCTTGGTGGGGAAGCACCAGCTGCTTGGATTCCACCCGCCCGTACTGGCCTACTCCCTGAGTGCCATTTGTTGGCTGCTGGTGTTCCTTTTTTCCGCTTCTTTTGATTTCTTCCTTACCTCTCACCACCTCCCCCTCCTTTCACTCAAATACCTGGCTCCATGAGCCATCTTTGCTTCTTCCTAAGGGGCTGCAGAGCTCCGTTGGAGTGTGAAACTGCTTCCCAGTCTGTGCTGCTGCACTGGGGGGATCTTGGAGCTTTTTTGGTTTGTTTTCTTTGAATTGTTTGCTTGTCTTCTTTTTCTTTTCTTGAGTTGGAAGCCTGTTCTAGCCAGGCAGTGCTATGCGGCTTGGGACCTACCCCTCAGCTTGTGCACTTGCACAGAGGGATACCTGAGGGCATTTCTTTTTACGTGGGTTTCTTTTTACTGTTTTTTGGGGAGCTTGTCTTCTTTTTTTAAAATTTGTTTTGTTTTCTTTTCCCTCTTTTTCCCTTTTTGTCTTTCTTCATTACTCAGTTTCTCATCTCTCTATACTTTCCTTCTCTTCCTGTACCCTGAATACCTGATACTGAATACCTCTACACCTTCTAGCCAGGCTGTATTGCAACACCTGGGAACAACTTCCCCAGACCTCATAGCCACACCGGTGGGATCCCTGGGAGCTTTGCTGTTCTTTTTTCTTTCTAATTTTTATTTATTCTTTCTTTTATTTTCCTTCTTCCCCTTTTCATTTTTCTCCACTTCATAGTCTCTCATCTCTCCACTCTAACGGCAAGCTCCCCTAGCACTCTTTTTTGTTTCTGTTTTTGGCTCCTGTTCCTCTCTCCTCTCTCCCATATCCATCTTCACTCCACACATCACAATCTCCCCCCTCCATCCTGCCTACCTGCACTGTGTGCTTAACATCACACCACCAAGCAGCACAGGCATGACCTACTGGAAACTGCCCTGCACTGATTACCAACCCTCCCTGGTGGCTGTAGTAAGTGCCACAAACAATCCATCCCAGCAACTCCTCATCTGCTACACCTACCCTGCTGTACCATATCTGAGTAACTGACCCAGCCAATTAGAGAAGGAGGCAAAAAGTATTGCGTCCACAGAGGAGCAAACAACTAAGAACACACAGCCCACCTGCTCAGACATAGCCAAATAAAAAAAAAGGATGAAACAAACAAATCTACAATCAATAAATAAGAAAAATAACTACTGAATGCCCAGAAGACAGCAGACAATATCAAAACATTTACAAAAACAAGACAGGATGGTTCCAGTAGGCGTCCAAAATAAAACACCAGATGACTTTCCAGTGGAAAAAAGGCACTAGAACTACCTGATAGGGAATTCAAATCTCTAATACTAAGAATTATCCAAGAGTTGAAGCAAAACGTAGACAAAAATGAGGAAAAAATAGACAAATTCATGGGAAATACAGACAAAAAAATGGAAGAATTCAGGAAAATAATGCAGGAACAGAAATGCCAAAATAAATTCACAACTAGAAATCATACAAAAACAACAATTAGAAATCGAGACATAAACAACAAGATTTCAGAAATGGACAGTGTCATAGAAGGGCTGAGGAGTAGATCTGAAACAGTGGAAGAAAAGATCAGTGGAATTGAAGACAAACACTTGGATACAATGCTGTTCGAGGAAAACTAAGAAAAAAAGAATGAAAAAAAATGAAGAGACCCTGAGAATTATGTGGGATACAACCAAAAGTAAAAATTTTTGAGTGATTGGAGTTCCAGAACAGGGGGAGAAAACAGAAAACACAGAGAGGATCATTGAAGAACTGCTGACAGAAAACTTCCCCAATATCATGAAAGATGAAAA
>NW_004444000.1:7606914-7624005 GCF_000243295.1 Trichechus manatus latirostris | reverse complement strand
GACTGAGTCCGGTACAGCTAGATGTTGCCCGGCTACCACTACTGACTGCTCTGACCGGGATCACAACAGAGGGTTCTGGACAGAGCTGGAGAAGGATGCAGGGCAAAATTCTAACACAACAAAAAAAGACCAGATTTACTGGCCTAAAACAGACTGGAGAAGCCCCGAGATTATGGCCCCCAGATACCCTTTTAGCTCAGTGGTGAAGTCACTTCCGAGGTTCACCGTTCAGCCGGGGACTGGACAGCCCCATAAAACAAAACAGGACTAATGAGGCACAGCATTCCGGGGACAAGGACTAGAAGGCAGAAGGGGACAGGAAAGTTGGTGATAGGGAACCCAAAGTTGAGTAAGGACAGTGTTGACGTGTAGTGGGTTTGTTAACCATTGTCATAGGGCAACATGTGTACTGTTTAATGAGAAACTATTTTGTTCTGTAAACCTTCATCTAAAGTGAGAATAGCAGCACAACTGGAAGAGCATAGTTGAGGTTACTGAACTGTGTGCATGTAGAAATTTTTGAAATAGTGTATCTTTGGCTATGTATATTTTCACCAAAAAAAAAAAAAGAAAGGTCAAGGGAGAAGGTTGACATGTCGTGGGGTTGTTAACCAATGTCATAAAACAATATGTGTACTACTGTTTAATGAGAAACTATTTGTTCTGTAAACCTTCACCTGAAGTGCAATCAAAAAATATATGTATGTATCACAGGACAGAGAGATATGAGCTCTCTCAGAATAAATTCCGTTTTTCTTTTGCATGTCTGTTTGTCTGATTTAATTTATTCTGACATAGGCACGCACTGAAATTACATGCCTTTTAAACAGTTGGGAAACATTAACATATCTACACTGATGGTACTAAGGTAGGTGTAGCATTAACATGCTACGTAATTTTACATAATAGATGGTGTATGGAAAAAATGTAAATTGACTTATATGTTAAAAGAACTAAGGGGATGTATCATTTAAAGGAATCCCATGGTCAAAGAAAAATTATATGATATGGTTAATTTCTGGGGCTTGGGTGTATCCAGAGAGATTTCTCTAATCCTCTTCCCTTCTCCTTTTGCTCACCACTGCCGGTAGGACGCCTCTGCCAGCCTTGGACAGGTAGAGAAGAGAGAAACTGGCCTGCCACCCGGGACACCATGGAAAAATATATTCAGGATCAGGAGTAGCAAATCTAGAGACAATTCAACCATTTCTACATGTACAGTTCAGTGACATTGATTATATTCTTTCAGTTGTGCAACCATTCCGATTCCTTTCGATGTCTACATAGTATTCCACTGTGTGTATATATTGCGTTTTGCTTATCCATTCATCTGTCGATGGACACTTGTTGCAACCTTTTGGTTATTGTGAATAGTGTTTCAATGAACATTGGTGTAGATGGAAAAAAAGAGAGAGAGAGAGAGAAAGCAGCCGGTCATTTCTCTAACTCTCCACTGTGCCCTGAGAAAATTCCTTGGTAAACAATTTTAGAGAACAATGTGATTTTGCTTGTTTACTTAAGAATACACTTCTCAGAAAACCAGTTCCAAAACAATTCTCAGAACAGATGCTTACTCAAAATAAACTTTAAAATTACGCGTGTCCTCCCTGCAGTCACACAAGGAGGGTCTCATGATTATTTCAAGGTCAAATATACCCAATTTAACAGTTACTTTGTAACTTTAAAAAAAAACTTTAAAAATATATGTAATCTCCTGCCAATTAAATGTCCCCTTGACCAATTTTGTAACCATTACCTAAATGTTAACCAACTAAATGTACCCTTACCCACCTTTGTGACCATTACCTAAATGCCAACCAATTACCACATTTTTACTGAAAGTCTTTGTATTTTCTTATAAAAACTCCCTAAACTGTCTCCTCCTCAGATCACTTAGTTAAGAATGCTCTGACACAGGAAACCTGGGGTGAAAAGGGGGAGTGTGCTGTCACATTATAGGGATTGCAACTAGTGTAGAAATTTTTGTATGAGCAATTAACTTGAGCTGTAAACTTTCACCTAAAGCACAATAAATAAACAATAATAATAAAAGAATGCTCTGGATTTTGTGATTCCCGATTTGCAAATTGCTTTGCCTCTCTATAAAATCTCTTTACTTTTAATTTCAATCAGACTCTGCTGTTTTGCTCTAAAACAGAGATAAACTAGAGGTTGCTGAGTCAGGTTGTAAACGGTCGTTTATAACCAACTAAAGAATAAACGGAAACCCTGGTGGCGTAGTGGTTAAGAGTTCAGCTGCTAATCAAAAGGCTGGCAGTTCATATCCACCAGGTGCTCCTTGGAAACCTTATGAGGCAGTTCTCCTCTGTCCTATAGGGTTGGTATGAGTTGGAATCGACCCGACGGTAATGGGTTTGGTTGTTTTTTTTTAAAGAATAACCAGCTGCCCTAAACGACTTGAAAGCAGAGAATTAAAATGAGACTTGTACACCAGTGTTCACTGCAGCACTATTCGCAATAGCCAAAAGATGGAAACAACCTAAATGCCCATCAACAGATGAATGATAAACAAAATGTGATACATGCAATGGAATACTACTCAGCCAGTATAAGAAATGAAGTCTTGATACATGCTACACTATGGATGGAGCTTCAAGACATTATGCTGAGTGAAATAAGCCAATCACAAAAGGAAAATATTGTATGAACTTGCTTGAATAAAAAGACCAGAAAAGGCAAATATTTAAGACCAGAGTTTATTAGTGGTTACCAGGGGCAGGAGGGAGGGGAAATAAGGGGGTTAACAGTGATGGAAAATTGCATTGTTTAAGGGTAGGGTTGCACAGCTGATTACTGTAATTGCTGTCCATAAGTTGTACAACTGTAAAAAAGTTGAACTGGCAAAAGTTGTTTGATAACCCACTGGCAGATACAGGTTTGGTTGTGAAAATTTCTATATACATGACTGTAGGTGCTTCTCATATATTAATATAGACAATAGAGCACACAAGTGGCACACTCAGGGAAACCTCTTAGACATAACTAAACACCTCATGGGATGAAGTTCCCAGGCTCGAAGGCAAAGGACCATAGACTTGGGGGACATCTACATCAATTGGTGCAATATAGTTCTTAAAGACAATGTTCCACATCCTACTTTGGTGAGTAGCCAAAGCTTGAAACTTAAAAGCTGTCTTAAGATGGTCTTAAAAGCTTGCAAATGGCCATCTAAGATACAACTATCGGTCTCTTCTAGCCTGGAGCAAAGGAGAGTGAAACAAACTAAAGATTCAAGGCAGTGATTAGTCCAAAGGACTAATAGACCACATGAACCACAGCCTACACGACCCCAAGACCAGAACTAGATGGTGCCCAGCTACCAGTACCAACCACTCTGATTGGGATTACAACAAAGGGTCCCAGACAAAGTGGGAGAAAAATGTAGAACAAATGATGAAATTTGCATCAGACTTACTGGTGTGACAGAGAGTAGAGGAACCCCTGAGACTATGGCCCCCAGACATCCTCCTAACTCAGAATTGTAGCCACTCCCAAAGTTCACGTCTCAGCCAAAGATTAGGCAGGCCTATAAAACAAACTATAACACACGTGAGGAACGTGCTTCATAGATCAATTAAGTATACGAGATGAAATGGGCAACAACTGCCAAAAAACGAAGACAAGACAGCAGGAAGGAACAGGAAAACCATTTATCAAATGGATCTGGAGAACCCAGGGTGGAAAGTGAAAGGGAGAGAGTGCGGACAAATGCAGGATTGTAACCAGTGCCATGAAACTATTTGTGTATAAATTTTTGAATGAGAAACTAATTTGCTCCGTAAACTTTCACCTAAAGCATAATTTTTTAAAAAGTGAACTAAAAAAGGTATGTAATAGATATATTTACAACAGTGATTAAAAAAAAAAAAAAGAGTAGTTGCTGAGGCTGCTTATATACAACCAAAAACCTCATGGGATTTGGTTTCTTGGTTTGGAGGTTTAGGGTGATGGTTTCATGGAATATCCATCTCAAATAATTGGCCTAATAATGTGTTTAGTGCTTCTCTCCTACCTCCTAGTTCACTGTGTAATGCCTGGGGTCTTAAAAGCTTACAAGCAGCCAAGGCACTACAATTGGTCTCTATTTAGCTGTGGCAATAGAGGAAGAAGGAGAGTCAGGAATAGGAGGAGGATACAGAATGTGTGGCTAATTACCTCCATGAACAACTGTCTTCTTTGCCATGAGACCAGGAGAACTGGATGGTGCCCAGCCACCATTATGGAACATTTTGATGAAAGATTCCATAGAAGAATTATGATGAAAAGGGGGAAAATGCAGAACAGAATTTCAAATTCTCATGGATTCTAGACTTCCTGAAGCCATAGAGGGTGGATGAACCCCTGAAACTATTGCCCTGAGATAATCTTTAAATCTTAAACTGAAAATATTCCCTGAAGTCTTCTTAAAACCAAGCAATAGTTTAGCTTAATTAGTAACAAAGGTCTGCCTTAAGCATTATGCTCTTTTAAGAACTATATGGGTTCAAAATGACAACAGCATCTTGATAGATAGGAACCTTAGAGGGCAGTGAGTTTATGTTAATGGGAAGGAACAACTCAGAAAAGGAGGGTAAGAATGGTCACATAACCCAAAGAATGCTATCAATGTCTCTAAATTTTACATGTAGAAACTGGGAATTGGTATATGTTTTGCTGTGTATATTCTCAACAGAAAGAATAATCAGTTGTCATCAAGTAGATTCTGACTCATGGCAACCCCATATGTGTCAGAGTAGAACTGTGCTCCATAGGGTTTTCAATGGTTAATTTTTTCAAAGTCGATTGCCAGGCCTTTCTTCCAAGGTGCCTCTGAGTAGACTTGAACCTCCAGCCTTTCTGTTAGCAGCTCAGCACTTCAACCATTTGCACCACCCAGGACTCCAACCAAGGAATATGGATTTTATCCCACAACAACTGATAGCCATAAATTTTGTTTTGTTTTGTTTTATTTGAGTATTCCATAAACCAAACACCAGATGAGTTGTGGGATGACAACAAGGACATTATACATGAAGAAAGTAAAATGTCACTAAAAAGAAAGAAAAGACCAAAATGGATGTCAGAAGAGACTCTGAAACTTGCTCTTGAATGTACAGCACCTTAAGCAAATGGAAAAACAATGAAGTAAAAGAGCTGAACAGAAGATTTCAAAGGGCAGTGCCAGAAGACAAAGTAAAGTATTATAATGAAATGTGTCCTGGAGGACAGAAAAATTATTCAAAGAAATAATGGGAGAAAACTTTCCAAATGTGATGCATTTAGAAATCTAAAAATCCAAGAAGCTCAATGACATACAAGTAGGACAAACCAAAAGAGATTCATAACGAGATACATTATAATCAAACTCTTAAAAACCAAAGATAAAGAGAGAATCCTGAAAGCAGCAAGACAGAAGTGAATTGTTACATACAAGGGATCATCAACAAGATTAAGTGACAATTGCTCCTCAGAAAGCTTGGAGGCCAGAAGGCAGTAGAATGACATATTTAAAGTGCTTAAAGAAAAGAAATGCCAACCAAGAATTCTATATCTAGAACTGTCTTTCAAGAATGAGGGTCAAATTAAGACATTCCTAGATAAACAAAAGCTGAGGGGATTTGTGACAAAGAAATGTGCACTACAAAAAAAATGCTAAAGGCAGTTCTTCAGATAGAACTTCAAGAACATTAGACAATAACTCAAAGGTGTATGTAGAAAAGAAAGATCTCTGATAAAAATAATATCTTGGACAAGTGTAAGGGCCAGTTTTATGGTATTTTTTAGTTTAGAACATTAGTAGTTATGTCCTACATGTTTCTAAAATACAAATACATGAAATATTATTTTAAAGATAAGCCACTGGGCACATAATGTATAAAGATATAATTTCTGATAACAACTACATAAAGGGGGGGGAAGCAGTATAGAAATAGAATTTTTGTATGTTACTAAAGTTAAGTTGCTATCAGTTTAAACTAGGATATTACAAATTTAAGATGCTAAACATAATCTTCATGGTAACCACAAAAAGATACATATCTAAAATATATACACAAAAGGAAAGGAGAAGGGACTCTAAATGTTTCACTACAAAAAATTAAACACAAATGATTGGAGGAAATGAGGGACAAAGAAGTTATAAGACACACATAGCAACAACAACAAAAAAAAAAAACAAATAGCAAACAGGCAGAAGTAAGTCCTTCCTTATCAGTAACTACTTTAAATTTAAAAAAGAAAATGATCTATGTATATGTTGTCTACTAGAGACATATCTTAGGCCCAAAGACACAAATAGTTTGAAAGTGCAATAATGGGAAAATAATAATCCATGTAAATAATAACCAAAACAGAGCTGGGGTGGCTATATTAATATAACACAAAATGGACTTTAAGTCAAAATATATTATAAGAGGCAAAGAATGACATTATATAATGAAAAAGGTCAATTTATCAAGAAGTTACAATTATAAATATATGCAGCTAACATCAAAAAAAAAAAAGCAACCAAATTCGTTGCCGTCGAGTCAATTCCAACTCAAATGGACCCTATGAGTCGTTGTGAGCAGCCAACATCAGATCCCCAAAATATATGAAGCAAACACTGACATAATTGAAAGGATAGACAGTTTTACAGTAAGAGTTGGAGACTTCAATAATACCACTTTCGATAATGGAGAAAACATCTAGAAAAAAAAATTAATAAGGCACTACAGATCTGGAATAACACTGTAAACCAATTAGACCTAACAGGCATATATATAATAATCCACTCAACAATATATAATCCAAGCACAATATACATTCTTTTCCAGTGTACATGTATCATTCTCCAAAATAAACCATATGCTAGGTCTCAAAACAAGCCTCAATGAATTTTAAAAGATTGAAACAATATAAATTATCTTCTTCAACCACAATGGAATGAAACTAGAAATTAATACCAGAAAGAAAACTGGAAAACACACAAATATGTTAAAATAAAACAACACACTATTAAAGAAACAATGGATCAAGGAAGAAATAAAGATAGAAATCAGATTTATTCCTAAGTATTTTACCTTCTTGGGGGCTACTGTAAATGGTATTGATTTGGTGATTTCCTTTTTGAAGTTCTCTTTGTCGGTGTAGAGGAATCCAACTGATTTTTGTATGTTTATCTTGTATCCTGATACTTTGCTAAAATCTTCTATTAGTTCCAGTAGTTAAGAAGTTTCCTGAACACAATCAAACACTTCAAGGGACAGAGTAGCTGTGGCTGTGGTCTGGGGACCATGGTTTCAGGGAACATCTAGCTCAACTGGCATAACAAAGTTTACTAAGAAAATGTTCTGCTTCCCGCTTTGGTGAGTGGTGTCTTGGGTCTTAAGGGCTTGTGAGCAGCCATCTAAGATACATCAATTTGTCCCAACCCACCTGGAGCAAAGAAGAATGAAGAATACCAAAGACACAAGGAAAATATTAGCCCAAGAGACAAAAGGGCCACATAAACCAGAGACTTCATCAGCCTGAGACCCGAAGAACCAGATGACGCCTGCCTACCACCAATGACTGCCCTAACAGGGAACACAACAGAGAGCCCCTGACAGAGTGTGAGAAAAGTGTGGAACATAACTCAAATTCATATAAATAGACCAGAATTAATGGTCTGACCGAGACTGGAGGAGCCCCCAAAGCCACGGCCCCCAGACTCTATGTTAACCCAGAACTAAAACTATTCCTGACAAAGATTAGACTGGACTATAAAACATAAAATAATACTTGTAAAGAGTGTGCTTCTTAGTTAAAGCAGATACAGGTGACCAAATGGGTGGCTCCTGTCCGGAGGCAGGATGAGAAGGCAGGAAAGAAAGGAACTGAGTGGATAGATATGGGAAACCTGGGGTGGAAAGGGGGAGTGTGCTGTCACATTGTAGGGATTGCAACTAGTGTCACATGACAATATGTGTATAAAATATGAGACATTAACCTTAACTGTGAACTTTCACCTAAAGTACAATTTAAAAATAATCTGATAAACCAAAATCAAAACTCCTAAAATAATGCATTAAAAAAGGATAGAAATCAAAAAACACTTAGAGTAGAATGAAAATGAAAGCACAGCATACCAAAACTTATGGGACACAGTGAAGACAGTGCTCAGAGGGAAATTTATATGGTAAACACATTTAAAAAAAAAAAAAACAAACTCACATCAGTAACGTAACTTTACAACTCAAGAAACTAGAAGAGCAAACTAAGCCCAAAGCTACCAGAAGGAAATTACAAAGATCAGAGCAGAGACCATTGAAAGAGAGAATTGAAAAATAATAGAGAGAATCAAGGAAACTCAAAGTTGGCTTTTGAAAAGACTAATAAAATTGACAAACCTTAGCTAGACTGATAAAGAAAAAGAGAAATAAGAGGCAGATATCAAAAATTAGAAATGAAAATGGAGACATTACAACCAACCCTACAGAAATAAAAAGAATCATAAGAGAAAGCTATGAACAATTGTATGCCAATAAATTAGATAATTCAGAAGAAATGGACAAATTCCAAGAGACACATAAACTTCCTACATTGGCTCAAGAAGAAATAGATTTCAACAGACACATAACAAGTGAAGAGACTGAATCATTAATCAAAAACCTCTCAACAAAGAAAAGCCCTGGACTAGATTGCTTCACTGGGGAATTCTACCAAAGATTATATAGAAGTGATTCAAATCCTGATTACACTTTTCCAAAATATAAAAGAGGAGGAACACTTCCTAACTCATTCTATGAGACTAGTATTACCCTGACACCAAATCCAGACCAAGAAACCACAAGAAAACTAAAGAACTATATGCCTCATGCCACCACATGTCTGTCAGTTTGTCATAATGTAGTGACTTGAATGTTGCTGTGATACTGGAAGCTTTGCCACCGGTATTTCAAATACTAGCAGGGTCACCCTTGGTGGACAGGTTTCAGCGGAGCTTCCAGACTATAACAGACTAGGAAGAGGGGCCTGGCAGTCTACTTCTGAAAAATTGGCCAGTGAAAACCTTATGAATAGCAGCAGAGCATTGTCTGATATAGTGCCGGAAGATGAGCCCCTAGGTTGGAAGGCACTCAAAAAAACAACTGGGGAAGAGCTGTCTCCTCAAAGTAGAATTGACCTTAATGGCGTAGATGGAGTCAAGCTTTCGGGACCTTCATTTGCTGATGTGGCACAATTCAAAATAAGAAGAAACAGCTGTAAACGTCTATTAATAATAGGAACATGGAATGTACAAAGTATGAATCTAGGAGATGAAACCCATAAACATTGATATCCTAGGCATTAGTGAGCTGAAATGGACTGGTATTGGCCATTTTGAATCAGACAATCATACAGTCTACTATACCAAGAATGACAAATTGAAGAGGAACGACATCACATTTATTGTCAAAAAGAACGTTTCAAGATCTATACAGAAGTACAACACTGCCAGTGATAGAATAATATCCATGTGCCTACAAGAAATACCAGTTAATACAACTATTATTCAAACTTAGACACCAACCACTGAGGCCAAAGATGAAGGAATTGAAGATTTTTACCAACTTCTGCGGTCTGAAATTGATCAAACATGCAATCAAGATGCATTGATAATTACTTGAGATTGGAATATGAAAGTTGGAAACAAAAGAAGGATTTGTAGTTGAAAAATATGGCCTTGGTGATAGAAACGAAGCTGAAGATCGCATGATAGAATTTTGCAAGACCAATGACTTCTTCATTGCAAATACCTTTTTTCAACAACATAAATGGCAACTATAAATCTGGACCACACCAGACGGAATACACAGGAATCAAATCAACTACATCTGTGGAAAGAGACGATGGAGAAGCTCAATATCATCAGTCAGAGCAAGGCCAGGGACTGACTGTGGAACAGACCATCAGTTGCTCATATGTAAGTTCAAGTTGAAGTTGAAAAAAATTAGAACAAGTCCACGAGAGCCAAAATATGACCTTGAGTATATCCCACCTGAATTTAGAGATCATCTCAAGAATTGATTTGATTCATTGAACACCAGTAACCAAAGACCAGACGAGTTGTGGAATGACATCAAGGACATCATACATGAAGAAAACAACAGGTGAATAAAAAGACAAGAAAGAAAGAAAAGACTAAAATGGATGTCAGAAGAGACTCTGTACCTTGCTCTTGAACATGGAGTAGCTAAAGCAAAAGAAAGAAATGATGGAGTAAAATAGCTGAACAAAAGATTTTAAAGGGCAGCTCCTGAAGACAAAGCAAAGTATTATCATGAAATGTGCGAAGACCTGGAGATAGAAAACTGAAATGGAAGAACACTGTTATGGATTGAATGTGTCCCCCAAAAATGTGTGTCAACTTGGTTGGACCATGATTCCCAGTATTATGTGATTGTCTACCATTTTGTCATCTGCTGTGATTATCCTATATGTTGTAAATCCTGCCTCTATGATGTTAATGAGGCAGGATTAGAGGCAGTTGTTAATAAGGCAGGACTCAATCTACAAAATTAGGCTGTGTCTTAAGCCAGTTTCTTCTGAGATATAAAAGAGAGAAGTGAGCAGAGAGACATGGGAACCTCATACCACCAAGAAACAAGAGCCAGGAGAATAGTGCGTCCTTAGGACCCAGGGTCTCTGCTCTGAGAAGCTCCTTGACTGTGGAAGCCTGATAATCAAGGACCTTCCCCCCAGAGCCGACAGAGACAGAAAGCCTTTCCCTGGAGTAAGCACCCTGAATTCGGACTTCTAGCCTCCTAGACTGTGAGAGAACAAACTTCTGTTTGTTGAAGCCATCCACTTATGATATTTCTGTTATTGCACCACTAGATAACTAAGACATTTCTCAAGCTGAAAGAACTGAAGAAAAAATTCAAGCCTTGAGTTGCAATATTAAAGGATTCTGTGGGGGAAAATACTAAACGACACAGGAAGCATCAAAAGAAGATGGAAGGAATACACAGAGTCACTATACCAAAAAGAATTGGTCGACGTTCAACCATTTCAGGAGGTAGCATATGATCAAGAACCAATGGTACTGAAGGAAGAGGTCCAAGCTGCACTGAAGGCCTTGGTGAAAAACAAGGCTCCAGGAATTGATGGAATACTAATTGAAATGTTTCAACACACAGATGCAGTGCTGGAAGTGCTCATTCATCTATGCCAAGAAATTTGGAAGACAGCTACCTGGCAAAGAGATTGATATTTTTGCCCATTCCAAAGACAAGTCATCCAAGAGAATGCGGAAATTATCAAACAATATCACTAATATCACACACAAGTAAAATTTTGCTGAAGATCATTCAAGGGTGGTTGCAGCAGTACATCGACAGGGAACCACCAGAAATTCAAGCCAGATTCAGAAGAGGACGTGTAACAAAGGATATCATTGCTGATGTCAGAGGGATCATGGCTGAAAGCAGAGAATACCAGAAAGATGTTTACTTGTGTTTTATTGACTATGCAAATGCATTTGACTGTGTGGATCATAACAAATTATGGATAACACTGCAAAGAATGGGAATTCCAGAATTCTTAATTGCACTCATCAGAAACTTGTACTTAAAACAAGAGGCAGTCATTCAAACAGAACAAGGGGATACTGCATGCTTTAAAGTCAGGAAATATGTGAGTCAGGGTTGTATCCTTTCACCATACTTATTCAATCTGTATGCTGAGTGAATACTCCAAGAAACTGGACTACATGAAGAAGAAGACGGCATCAGGATTGGAGGAAGACTCATTAACAACCTGTGATATGCAGATGACACAACCTTGCTTGCTAAAAGTGAAGAGGACTTGAAGCAATTACTGATGAAGATCAAAGACCACAGCCTTCAATATGGATTACACCTCAACATAAAGAAAACAAAAATCCTCATAACTGGACCAATAAGTAACATCATGATAAACGTGAAAAAGAGGAAGACCCTCAACAAGATGGATTGACAGAGAGATTGCAAAAATGGGCTCAAGCATAACTACAGTCACGAGGATGGCACAAGACCAGGCAGTGTTTTGTTCTGTTGTACATAGGGTGGAAATGAGTTGAAATCAACTTGACGGCACCTAACAGCAACAGAACAACATAAGCCTCATGAATATAGATGCAAAAACTCCTCAACAAAAATACTAGGAAACCAACTCCAACACCATGATCAAGTGGGACTTATTCTAGGAATACAAGGATAGAAACATTAGAAAATTAATCAATGTAATACACCACACTAATAGAACAAAAAAGAGAACCACATGATCATCTCAGTTGATGTAGAAAAGATATTTTACAAAACCCAACACCATTTCAACATAAAAAAAAAACAATTGGACTATAGACGGAAGCACTAACGCCGTCCCTCCACAGCAAAGACCCGAAGAACTAAGTCAAACAGAGACAAATGTCAATCCTGAAACCCTAAGTATCAAATGAACACTTAAAGAACTCAGCCAAGCACTGAATGAAATACAAAACTGACAGAAAACAGAGAGCGAGGAGAGATACGTGCCCTATCAGCTACCGCAGCACAGATTCGCCATCCTGGACTCCTGTCAGAGATTGGAAAACAGGAAGTACAGGAAAGCAGCTTCACGGAGCTCCCAGCAGGAGACAGAACAACTGGTAACCAGCTTTCCCAACCCCCACCCTTCTTCAGCCCCACTTGGCCTCCTCTGCATCCTGTGTCCGTCCACAGGCTCTTGGCTGGGAGGCACAAGCTTCAGACCTTTGCAGCTTGGATTCCACCAGCCCACACTGGCCAGCTCTGGGAGTGTCATTTGTTTGCTGCTAGTGTTGCTTTTTTCCACTTCTTTTGGTGTCTTCCATACCTCTCACCACCTCCTCTTCCTTTCTCTCAAATATCTGGCTCCGTGTGCCATCTTTGCTTCTTCCTGAAAGGCTATGAAATGCCGCTCGACTGTGGAACTGCTTCCTGGCCACGCTGGTGGAATCCCTGGGACTTTGTTTCTTTTGATTTGTTCTGTTTTGATTTACTAGTTTGTCTTTTTCTTTTCTCAGGCTGTACCCCTTCTAGCTGGGCTGTACTGTGCGGCTTGGGAGCTGCTTCCTCAGTCTGCACAGCCGCACAGTGGAATCCCTGCCCGGGGGCATTTCTTTTTCCTTTTTTTTTTTTTTTCATTTGTTTGTTCTTTTTTTGTTTTCTTTTCTCTCTTTTGCCCTTTTTGTCTTTCTTCATTTCTCAGTTTCTCATCTGTCTATACTTACTTTCTCTTTCTCTCTCCTGAATACCTGGTGCTATGTAACACGTCTACCCCTTCTAGCCAGGCTGTACTTCTCAGCCTGGGAGCCACTTCCCCAGTCTTTGCAGTCACACTGGTGGAATCCCTGGGGGCTTTGCTTTTCTTATGTTTTTTCTCTTACCCTTTTTTCTTTTCCTTTTTGCTTTTCTCCATGTCTCAGTCTCTCATCCCTCCACTCCAATGGCAAGCTCCCCTAGTACTCTTTTTTGTCTCTTTGTTTTTGGCTCTTGTGTCTCTCTCCTATCTCTCTTCTTGCCCATACCCATCTTAGCTACACACATCCCAATTTCACCCTCCTTCCTGCCTACCTGCAGCATGTGCTGAGCATCACATCCTCGAGCAGCACAGTCACGGCCTACTGGAACCTGCCCTGCACTGACTCCTGGCCCGCCCTATTGGCCCTAGTACATGCCACAAACAACAACTCCCCTTCAGCTGGACCTACCCTGCTGCACCACAGCTGAGTGACTAACCCTGCCCATTGGACAAGGAGCCGAAAAGTATCGAGCCCACAGATGAACAAACAAGAAACAATGCACAGCCCACCTGCTCAGACACAACCTAATAAAACAAAAAAGCAGGACAAAATGAATAAATCTACAATCAATAAATGAGCAAGATAACTACTGAATGTCTGGAAGACAGCAGACAATATCAAAACATATACAAAAACAGGACAGAACAGTTCCAGTAGGCATCCAAAATAAAACACCAGATGACTTTCCAGTGGAAGAAAAGGCACTAGAACTACCTGATAGGGAATTCAAATCTCTAATATTCAGAGTTATCCAAGAGATGAAGCAAAAAGCAGACAAAAATGAGGAAAAAATAGACAAATTCATGGAAATGGCAGACAAATTCATGGAAAATACAGACCAGAAAATGGAATAATTCAGGAAAATGGTACAGGAACAAAATGCCAAAATAAATTCACAACTAGAAATCATATGAAAACAACAATTGGAAATACAAAAGATAAACAACAAGATTTCAGAAATCGACAGTATCATAGAAGGGCTGAGAGCAGGTTTGAAATGATAGAAGATAGGATCAGCGAAATTGAAGACAAACACTTGAATACAACAATTTTTGAGGTAAAAGCAGAAAAAAGAACAAAGAAAAATGAATCCTGACAAATATGTGAGATACAATCAAAAGCAAAACTTTGCAAGCGATCGGAGTTCCAGCATGGGGAGACAACAGAAAACACAGAGAAGATCATTGAAGAACTGCTGACAGAAAAATTCCCCAGTATCATGAAAGATGAAAAGCTGCCTATCCAAGAAGCTCAACGAACCCCATATAGGATAGACTCCAAAAGAAAACCACCAAGGCATATCATAATCACACTCACTAAAACCAAAGACAAAGAATCCTGAGAGCAGCTCGAGAAAAATGAAAAGCCACAGAGGAGAAACAATAAAACTGAGCTTGGATTATTCGGCAGAAACAATGCAAGCAAGAAGGCAATGGGATGACATATATAAAACCTTGAAAGAAAAAAATTGCCAGCCAAGAATAACATATCCTGCAAAACTTTCATTCATATATGATGGTGAAATTAGGACATTTCCAGATAAACAGAAATTAAGGCACTATGTAAAAACCAAACCAAATTTACAAGAATTATTAAAGAGAGTACTTTGGTCTGAGAACAAACAACATCAGAATCTAGGACACAGGACTGTGTCAGTCAGATACCAACCTAAGAAATGAACTCTCAAGGACTATCCAAAACCAAAAAAATTACAACAGGGAACCAAAGAGGTTAATCTGTAAATTACAACAATACTAGAACGATAAAAGAGGGAATAAACAGTGTAGGTATGGAACCGTTTAATGGAGAGGAAGGCAAGGCGATACCAAATAATAATAGACTGGTTCAAATCTAGAAAGATAAGGGTAAATTTCAGGGTAACCACAAAGAAAGTTAACAAACCTACTCATGAAAATAAAGGAGAAAAACATAAAGTTTCAGTAAAAACAAAATCTACAAAAACAAAACAAATTTTAAAAATCCACAAACAAAAGGAATTCAGCACAGGAGAATAAGAGGAACAAAGAAAACATCAGTACCACAAAAAAAAGCCTACAAAATGACAGCAATAAACTCACACTTATCAGTAATTACACTGAACGTAAATGCACCCATAAAGAGATAGTGACAGAATGGATAAAAAAAAAACAGGATCCATCAATATGCTGTCTACAAGAGACACATCTTAGAAACAAACATGTAAATTTACTAAAAATCAAAGGATGGAAGAAAATATATCAAGCAAACAGCTACCAAAAAAGAGCAGGAGTGGCAACACTAATCTCAGATAAAATAGACTTTAAAACAAAATCCACCATAAAAGACAAAGAAGGGCACTATATCATGATTAAAGGGATGATCCAGCATGAAGACATAACCATAATAAACACCTACACACCAAATGACAGGGCTCTAAAATACATAAACTCTAACAGCACTGAAAAGAGAAATTGACAGTTCCACAATAATAGTAGGAGACTTCAACACACCACTCTCGTTAAAGGACAGATCTTCTAGAAAGAAACTCAAAAGATACAGAAGACCTAAAGGGCACAATCAGCCAACTTGAACACACAGACATATACAAAAGACTCCATCCAACACTTGCAAAGTACACATTCTTTTCCAATGCACATGGAATGTTCTCCAGAATAGACCACATCTTAGACCACGGAGCAACCCTCAACAAAATCCAAAATACTGAGATAATACAAAGTGTCTTCTCTGACCAGAATGCTATCAGGGTAGGAATTAACAACAGAAATAGCAAGGAAAAAGAATCCATTACATGGAAACTGAATAACACCCTGCTCACAAACCACTGGGTAATAGAAGAAATCAGAGATACAATAAAAAAATTCCTAGAATCAAATGAGAATGAAAACACATCATACCAAAACCATTGGGACACAGAAAGGCGGTCCTAAGAGGACAATTTATAGCAATAGATGCACATATCAAAAAAGAAGAAAGGGACAAAACCAAAACATTAACTACACAACTCAAACAAATCGAAAGAGAACAGCAAAAAACCCCACAGCCACCGGAAGACAGGAAATAGTAAAGATCAGAGCAGAAATAAATGAAATACAGAATAGAAAAACAATACAAAAAATCAAAAAAAAAAACAAAAGTTGGTTCTTTGAAAGGATCAACAAAATCGACAAACCACTGGCCAAACTGACAAAAGAAAAACAGGAAAGGACACAAATCACCCAAATAAGAAATGAAAAGGGGGACATTACAACAGTCACCACTGAAATAAAAAGGATCATAAAAGAGTATTATGAAAAACTATGTCCCAACAAAACTGAAAACCTAGAGGAAATGGATAAATTTCTAGAAACACACTACCTACCGAAACTAACACAACTAATGTTGAAAATCTGAACCAGCCCGTAACAAGAGAAGAGACTGAAAAGGTAATAAAAACACTCCCAACAAAAAAAAAAAACCCAGCCCAGATGGCTTCACTGGAGAACATTCAAAGAACATCTTACACCAGTACTACTCAAACCATTTCAAAACATAGAAAAGGAAGTGACACTTCTGAATTCCCTCTATGAAGCCAGCAAAACCTTGATACCAATACCAGGCAAAGACACCACAAAAAAAGAAAATTACAATCAATGTAAACCACCACATAAATAAAAGGAAAGAAAAGAATCAAATGATCATCTCAATTGACACAGAAAAGACATTCAACAAAGTCCAACACCCATTCCTGATAAAAACTCTCAATAAAATAGGTATAGAAGGGAAATTTCTCAACATAATAAAGGGCATCT
>NW_004444000.1:7603856-7606299 GCF_000243295.1 Trichechus manatus latirostris | reverse complement strand
AAGTTGGAGGACTCACACTACCTGACTTGAGAACCTACTATAGTATACAGCTACAGTAGTCAAAACAGCCTGGTACTGGTACAATGACAGATACATTGACCAATGGAACAGAATTGAGAACCCAAATGTAAATCCATCTAGCTACAGTCACCTGATCTTCAACAAGAGTTTAAAGTCCATCAAATGGGGAAAACACAGTCTTTTTAACAAATGATGCTGGCAAAATTGAATGTCCATCTGCAAAAAAAATGAAACAGGACCCATACCTCACACCATATACAAAAACTAATTCAAAAAGGATCGAAGACCTAAATATAAAGCCAAAAACTATAAAGTTCATAGGAGAAAAAATAGGATCAATGCTAGAGGCCCTAATACACGGCATTAACAGGATACAAACTATAACTAACAAACACAAACTCCAGAAGATAAGCTAGATAACTAGGATCTTCTAAAATTAAGCACTTATGCTCACCAAAAGATTTCACCAAAAGAGTATAAAGAGAACCTACAGACTGGGAAAAAATTTTTGAACACTGCAAGTCAGACAAGGGTCTAGTCTCTAAAATCTGCAAGAAAATCCAACACCTCTACAACAAAAAGACAAATAATGTAATTTTAAAATTAGCAAAGGAAATGAACAGACACTTCACCAAAGAAGACATTCAAGCAGCCAACAGACACATGAGGAAATGCTTGCGATCACTAGCCATTAGAGAAATGCAAATCAAAACTACAATGAGATACCATCTCACCTCAGCATTACTGGCTGGGATCAAAAACTCTGGAAATAACAAATGTTGGAGAGGCTGTGGGGAGATCGGAACTCTTATGCACTGATGGTGGGAATGCAAAATGATACAACCATTTTGGAAAACGATATAGCGCTTCTGTAGAAAGCTAAAAACAGAAATACCATACGATCTGGCAATCCCATTCCTAGAAATATATCCTAGAGAAATAAGACCCATCACACGAGTAGACATATGCACACTGATGTTCACTGCAGCATTGTTCGCAATAGCAAAAAGATGGAAACAACCTAGATGCCCGTCAACAGATGAATGGTGTCTTAGTCATCTAGTGCTGTTATAACAGAAATACCACAAGTGGATGGTTTTAACAAAGAGAAGTTTATTTCCTTACAGTAAAGTAGCTAAAAGTCCAAATTCAGGGTGTCAGCTCCAGGGGAAGGCTTTCTCTCTCTCTTGGCCTTCTCATCAGTGTTCCCCAGGACTAGGAGATTCTCGGCGCAGGGACTCCCGGTCCAAAGGATGCACTCTGCTACCGGCACTGCTTTCTTGATGGTATGAGGTCCCCAATTCTCTGCTTCCCTTTCCTTTTATCTCTTGTAAGGTAAAAGGTGGTGCAGGCCACACCTTATGGAAACTCCCTTTACATTGGATCAGAGATATGACCTGGGTAAGTGTGGTGTTACGATCCTACCCTAATCCTCTTTAACATAAAATTACAATCACAAAATGGAGGCCAACCACACAATTCTGGGAATCATGGCCCAGCCAAATTGATATACACATTTTTTGGGGACATAATTCAAACCATGACAAATGGATAAACAAATTATGGTACACAATGGAGTATTACACAACAATAAAGAACAATGATGAATCTGCAAAGCATTTCATAACATGGATGAAACTGGAGGACATTACGCTGAGTGAAATAAGTCAATCACAAAAGTTCAAATATTGTATGAGACCACTACTGTAAAAACTTATGAAAAGGTTTACACACAAAAGGAAACAATCTTTGATGGTTACAAGGGATGGGAGGGGTGGGAGGGGAAATACTAAATAGACAATAAATAAGTGGTAACTTTGGTGAAGGGTAAGACAGTACACAATACTGGGGAAGCCAGCACAACTTGTACAATGAAAGGTCATGGAAGCCCCATAGACAGATCCAAACTTCCTGAGGGACTGAATTGCTGGGCTAAGTGTTTTGGGGACCATGGCCTCGGGGAACATCTAGCTTAATTGGCATAACATAGTTTATTTTAAACATGTTCTACATTCTACCTTGGTGGGTAGTGTCTGGGGTCTTATAAGCCTGTCAGCAGCCATCTAAGATACTCCCCTGGTGTCCCCCCTTCGAGACCATGGGAGAATGAAGAAAACAAGACACAATGGAAAGGTTAGTCCAAAGGACTAATGGACCACAACTACCATGGCCTCCACCAGACTGAGTTCAGTACAGCTAGATGGTGCCCGGCTACCACCATTTACTGTTCTGACAGGGATCACAACAGAGGGTCCTGGACAGAGCTGGAGAAAAATGTAGAAGAAAATTCTAACTCACAAAAAAAGACCAGACTTACTGGCCTGACAGATACTGGAGAAACCCTGAGAGTATGGCCCCCGTACACTCATTTAGCTCAGTAATGAAGTCTCTCCCAAGGTTCACCCTTTATCCAAAGATTAGA
>NW_004444000.1:7577516-7603649 GCF_000243295.1 Trichechus manatus latirostris | reverse complement strand
AAAAAAAAAAAAAAGACCAGACTTACTGGTCTGACAGAGACTGGAGAAACCCCGAGAGTATAGCCCCCGCCCACTCTTTTAACTCAGTAATGAAGTCTCTCCCGAGGTTCACAACAGCCCAGGGACAAGGTTCAAAGGCAGGAGGAGACAGGAAAGCTGGTAATAGAGAACCCAAGGTCGAGGAGGGAGAGTGTTGACATGTCGTGGGATTGTTAACCAATGTCATAAAACAGTACATCTAGAGTACAATCAAAAAATAAAAAAAGATCAATGAACTAGGAATAGAAGGGAAATTCCTTGATATGACAAAGGGCATTTATGAAAAACTCACAGCTAACATCATACTCAATGGAGAAAGACTGAGAGGTTTTCCCCTAAAGATCAGGAACCAGACAAGGATACTCACTCTCACCACTGATATTCAACATTGTACTGGGCAAGACAAACATATATAAAATGTATCCAAATCAGGAAGGAAGAAGCAAAACAGATGACATGAGCTTGTATATGGAAAATCCCACAGAATTCACAAGAAAGGTTCTAGAACTATTTATTAATGAATTCAGCAAAGTGACAGGATATAAAGTCAACACATAAAAATAAGTTAAGCTTCTATACACCAGCAGTGAGCAATTTGAAAAGGAAAAGAAGGGAAAAAAATCCATTTAAATAGCATATAAGGAATAAAATACCTAGGAATAACTTTAACCAGAGAGGTGAAAGATGTGTACACTGAAAACTATAAAACATTGCTTAAAGAAACTAAGTCCTAAATAAATAGAAAGACATTCTATGTTCATGGTTGAGAAGACTTAATATTGTTGAGATACCGATACTACTCAAAAGCAATCTATAGATTCAGCGCAATTCTTATCAAAATTTCAACAGCTTTCTTTACAGAAATGGAAAATAAAATCCTCAATCCTATATGGATTTTTTTTTCCAGTTACTGCCAAGTTGATTTAGATCCATGGTGACCCCATCTGTGTGAGAGTGTAACTGTGCTCCATAGAGATTACAATGGCTGGTTTTTCTGAAGTAGATCACCAGACGTTTCTTACAAGGCACCTTTGGGTGGACTCAAATCTCCAACTTTTTGACTAGTAGACAAGTGCTAATCAAAAGGACTTCTACAGCATTCTGAAAAAGGGCCCTGAATAACCAAAGCAATCTTGGAAAAAGAAGGATAAAGTAGGAGGTCTCATACTTCCTGTTTTCAAGCCATACTATAAAGCGACAGTAATCAAGAGGCTGATACTGTTATAAAGATAGACATATAGACCAATGGAATAGACTTGAGAGTCCAGAAATAAGCCCACACATCTATGGTCAACTGATTTTCAACAAGTGCACTAAGTCCCTTCAATGGGGAAAAAATATTTTCTTTAATAAATAGTGATGGGACAACTGGATTTCCACATGCAAAAAAAAGTTGGACTCAAACCTCACACCAGCTACAAAATTAACTCAAAATGGATCAAGGACTTAAATATAAGAACTAAAACCATAAAGTTCTTAGAACAAAATATAGGGGTAATTCTTTGTGACCTAGTTTTCTACAATGAGTTCTTAGATATGACACCAAAAGCATGAGCAACAAGAGACAAAATAGATAAATTGGACCTCATCATAACTGAAAAATTTTTGTGTATCAAAGAACTTTATCAAGAAAGTGAAGAGACAACCTACAGAATGGGAGAAAATATTTGGGAACCATATAACTGATAAGGGTTTCTTATCCAGAATATATAAATAACTCCTACAACTCAACAGCAAAAAGATGAAAACTCATTCAAAAAATAGGCAAAAAATTTGAATGGACATTTCACCAAAGAAGGTATACAAATGGCCAACAAGTATATGAAAGATGCCCATTGTCATTAGTCATTAAACCCATTGCCATCGAGTCAATTCTGCCTCAGCAACCCTATAGGACAGATTGGAACTGCCTCATAGAGTTTCCAAGGAGTGTCTGATGGATTCAAACTGCTGAATTTTTGGTTAGCAGCCATAGCACTTAACCACTATGCCACCAGGGTTTCCATCAGTCATTAAGTCATTAGAGAAATACACATCAAAACCACGGTGCAATACCACTACACCCCCACTAGCATGGCTATTATCAGGGGAAAAAAAAGTGTTTTTGGAGAAACTGAAACCCTCATCCATTGTTTGTTGGTTTGTAAAATGGTACGGCCCCTGTGGAAAAATTTGGAGGTTCCTCTAAATGTTAGAATTACCATATGACCCAACAATTCCACTCCTAGGTATATATACAAAAGAATTGAAAGCAGGGACACAGGTATTTGTGCATCAATGTTCATTGCAACATTATTCACAATAGCCAAAAGGTGGAAACAACCCAAGTGTCCATGAGGTCACAGGTGCAGACTGAGAGATGGAAGGTAATGTGACAAGAGTGGAGATCTTGGGCATTTGGGTCACTGATTCATGCAACTTACTTGTGCCTTCAGGTCCTGCTCAGGCCCAATCTCATATACACCAGTTCCATTTAGTGATGGAGTGCTGCTGTGCACGTCCAACTTTGTGGCTCTGTGGGTCAGACAACACCCAGTTCATGATGGGCAGCTCAGGCCACATAGTGACTTGGTGTCCCATGGTTAAGCATTCAGTCTCTACTAAGGCCCATTAACAAACCAAAAGCTATTTCTCAAAAGGAGAGTAGTTATCTGCAGAGGATGGCAGGGCTTTGCTCCAAAATCCTAAGGATCTGCACTGTGATTCACTAATACGGGCCTGCCAAAGACTCCAAACAACATCTCTATCTGCCACTGACACTTCAAGCACCATTGGATCAGCCAGATCAGATGGCCCAAGGGGCAGAGTAACTTACATGACAGCCTGAACCTGTTGCAGAGACTTCTCTTGTTCTGGGCCCCCACTCAAAACTAGCAGCTTTTTGAGTCACTTGATAAATAGGCCAGAATAGCACATCCAAATGAGGAATAATATTGCCTCCATAATATAAAGAGCCAAGTAGGGATTGTGCCTCCTTTTTAGTTTTGGGAGGGACCAGACACAATAATTTATCGTTCACTTTAGAAGGAATACCTCAACATGCCCCACACCATCAGACCCCTATAAATTTCACTGAGGTGAAAAGCACCTGAATTTTGTGGTATTGATTTCTTACCTTCTAGTATGCAAATGGTTTACCAATCAGTACAGAGTTATTGACACTTCTTCCTTGCTAGGTCCAATCAGCATAATGTCATCAACGTAATGGATCAGTGTGACATCTAGTGGAAGGAAGGTTATCAAGGTCCCTGCAGACTAAATTATGACACAGGGCTGGAGAGTTGAAGTAGCTCTGTGGTAGGCAACTGAAGGTGTATTGCTGGCTTTGCCAGCTGAACGCAAACTGCTTTTAGTGGTCCTTTGAAACAGTATGGAGAAAAAGGCATTAGCCAGGTCAATAGCTGCATACCAGGTACCAGCAGATGTATTAATTTTCTTGAGCAATTAAACTACATCTGGAACAGCAGCTGCAATTGGAGTCATCAACTAGCTAAGTTTTTGATAATCCACTGTCATTCTCCAAGATCCATCTGTTTTTTGCACAGGCTAAATAGGCAAGTTGAATGGGGATGTGGTGGGAATCACCACTCCTGCATCCTTCAAGTCCATGATAGCGGCAGCATCTCCACATTCTCTCCAGGAATGCGGTATTGCTTTTGGTTTACAATTTTCCAAGATAGGGGCAGTTCTAATAGCTTCCACTTGGCTTTTCCTACCATAATAGCCATTATGCCACATGCAAGGATTCAATGTGGGGATTCTGCCAGTTGCTGAGTATATCTAATCCAATTATGCACTTCAGAACGGGGTCAAGGGCACAATGGTATCTACTGTGAGATGAACATTAGCTAAGACTCTGTTAATAACCTAACCTACCTATGCCCCCACTCTGACTGGTGGGCCACAGTGACATTTTGGGTCACCTGGTGTGATGGTTAAGATTGTATGTCAGCTTGGCTGGGCCATGATTCTCAGTGTTTATATGTGATCACAACCATGATTGAATATGCTGTGAGTAGACAATCAGATGAAAGGGAGTTTCCTTGGGGTTGTGGCCTGTATCTGAATATAAGCAGACTTTCTGGCTTTTTGCTCACTCTGGATCCTGCGGCTGCCTCCTGTCGTCTCACCTCCAGTTCTTGGGACTTAAGCTGTCAGCTTATCTGCTGAATTTGGGATTCATCGATCTTCACAGCCTGTGAGTGCAGCCCTGCTCCCTGATCTACTGATCTTGGGTTTGCCAGCCCCTGCAGCTACGTGAATCAAGAGAAACCTTGCGTCTTGCCTACCAATCTTGGAATTTGTCAACCTTCACAGCCTGTGAGTGGGAGCCCTGCTCTCCGACCTGCCAATCTTGGGCTCGCCAGCTTCTGCGGCTGGGTGAATTAGGGGAGGCCTCTACCCTGATCCATGGACTTGGGACGTTCTAGCCTCTACAATCACATGAGCTGTTTCCTTGATATAAATCTCTCTATATATATATTTATACACTTTACTGGTTTTGCTTCTCTAGAGAACCCAGCCTAAGACACCTGGAATTAGTGTTGGTTCAGAGCCAGTACCCAGTAATACCTGAAAAGTCTGATTATTTCCTTCTCCCCAATGAACAGTCACTCTTGTAAAAGGACATAGATCGCTTAGAGGAAGGCTGGGAGAAAGATTAACAGTATAAGTTTTTGGCAGTTCAACTTCATCAGCCTGAGACCAGAAGAACTAGATGGTGCCCGGCTACCACCAATGACCGCCCTGACAGGGAACACAACAGAGTCCCAGATGGAGCAGGAGAAACGTGGGGTGCAGAACTCAAATTCTAGTAAGAAGACCAAACTTAATGGTCTGACTGAGACTGGAGGAACCCCAGAAAGCATGGCCTCTGGATTCTCTATCAGCCCAGAACTAAAACAATTTCCAAGGCCAACTCTTCAGACAGGGATTGGACTGGACTGTGGGACATAAAGTGATACTCATGAGGAGTGTGCCTCTTAGCTCAGGTAGATACAAGAGACTAAATGGGCAGCTTCTGTCTGGACGTGAGACGGGAAGACAGAGAGGGTTAGGAGCTGGTTGAATGGACATGGAGAATCAGGGGTGGAAAGGAGGAGTGCGTTGTCACAGTATGGGGAGAGCAATTAGAGTCACATAATAATGTATGTATAAAATTTTGTATGGGAAAAAATAAATAAGCTTTTGGCAGTTCATTGGAATCCTTTCTCAAGGGGACTCAGCCACCCCTTCATGCAAGGGGTTGTGGGTCTTTAAACTCGCTCAAGGTGGGAATTGATTGAGGGGCCATGACTCTCTATTCTGGTAATTCAAGTTAGACTGCTGTTCACTTGACCTAGAATTCACCCTCTTGTACATATCAAGTAAATATTTAGTGGATTTCCTATCTATTCATTCCTAGGGACACCATGATTAAGTAGCCAATGCCATAAGTCCATGTGAGTCAGACTATTCTGACTACTGCTTTGACTCCACTGTCCATTACTGTAACCACATCCATCTTGTCTTTGCTGATTGAGTGCAGCCACTTGGCCCCTACTACCAGGGGGTCAGATCAGCCCCATTGTAGTTAGGTGTCTTAATTCAGTTAGGACAGTTCCCACTGTAAAATCTGACTTACATAAAATAGCAATCACAGCATTCTTCAAGGATTTTGTGGCTCCCTTCACAAATTTGGTCTTCAAAATTGTGGTAAAAGGTGTGTCCTCTGGGCACTCTATGTGTGGGTCTAACCTGATAAATCCACTCTAGCATGCCAATTTCCCTAAGCCTTTGGATACCTTCTTCTACAGTATACCAAGGCAGATCTGGTACTTCAACTTGATTTAGTGTCAGCCACCTCATAATCCATGTTTCAGCAACCCAACCAAATAAACTGTTAGATCCTTTCCTAACTTCTCTAGTTGAAACATTGAATGAACAATCTGTGCTTAGTGGACCCATATCAATAAACTCAGACTGATCCATTTTTATGTTCCTTTCACCATTATCCCACACCCTTAATAGCCATTCCCACACATATTCCCCAGATTTCTGTTTGCATATATTAGAAAAGTCAAGCAGTTCTTTTGGTGTATACACATATTCCTCAGATTTCTGTTTGTATATATTAGAAAAGTCAAGCAGTTCTTTTGGTGTGTAGCATACCTCCTCCTGAGTCACAGTTTATACTTCACCTTTTGGGGCTCGCTGGGACTTAAGTCTAGCTATAGATCTAGAAGTGGAAATGAGTGGTGGGAACATTCAGCAATGTCTTGCAAGGCATCTCCCTCCAGCGATGCCTCAGGCAACACCCGAGGCACCATCTCAGACAAAGACTCTTCAGGTACAGCTGTGTTAATCTCATGAAATGGGGTGGAAGGGATAATGGTTTTCCTGGGGAGGGTGGCTTAGCAGCAAAGATGGAGTAATCTCTTCAGATGGGAAGGGTGGTGCTGTTGCCAGGAGTTTTTCAGTGGAATTTAGGGGTCCACTGTCCCCATCTTGCTGAGTATTTACCCATACGTCCCCATTCCAAGTTTCAGGATCCCATTTCTTCGTAATAAATGCCCTCACTTAACTTCTGACACCATTTGAGGTTGGGAATTCAACTGGTGTTATAAATCAGCCACTTTTACAATAAGACTCTGGGTTTTGTTTTCAGCAATATCAGCTCTCTTACTACAAGAAATAAAACTTTCTTTCAGGACACAAGTGGCAATTTTCAGGTCTCTTATGCAGCGCTTGAGCTGTGACTATGAAGCCCTGATCTCATCTTTTTCTTTCACCACTTTATCTAGCGAAAGTAGGACCAACCAACCAGTTTCCTTACACTTCTCATTCTGACAAAATTGTAGAAAAGTATCCCATATGCAATTACTCAGAGCCTTGTTTCTCACAAATATTTGATCTGTTTGTGGTGATATTTTGCTTATTTATATTGTCACATCACACCATGGTTTAGTAGTACCCTCTTTACTACTGGAGGCAGAGTCATCAGTGACTTTAAGATTAGCCAGACTTGAGAACCAATTTAGAAAATTCATAGTTACAATTTTATTTCTCTAGAACCACTCTCGGTACCAAATGTCTTAGGTTGGGTTCTCTGGAGAATCAAAATCAGTGAAGCATATATGTATATATATATATAGAGAGAGAGACAGAGAGAGATTTATCTCAAGGAAATGGCTCATGAAGTTGTGGAGGCTGCCAAGTCCCAAATCTGTGGTTCAGGTGCCAGGCTGTAGGCTTCTGCTGACTCGCGTGGTTTCAGGGGCTGACAAACCCACAATCAGCAGGTCAGACAGTAGGCTGTTGGCTCATGGAGCTGCCAAATCTGGCAAATCCCAGAATCAGCCGTACAGACAACAGGCTTAAGTCCCAAGAGCTAGAGGTCAGATGATGACAAGTCGGATGCAGGGTTCAGAGTAAGGGAGAGTCTTGCCAGAGCATCCATATATATATTGGATACAGGTCACATCCCCAAGGAAATTCTGCATACATCAGAGCAACTGTGTGACTTGAGTAAGTGTGAGACTTGAGTAAGGGTGTCATTTGAGTCATACCTTTCTGTAAGACTGTGACTCAAGATACACCCAACACTAATCCTGCCTCGTTAACATATTGTTGTTAGGTGTCATCGAGTTGGTTCTGACTCATAGCGACCCTACATACAATACAACAAAACACTAACCAGTTTTGCGCCATCCTCACAATCATTGTTATGCTTGAGCCCATTGTTGCAGCCACTGTGTCAATCCATCTTGTTGAGGTTCTTCCTCTTCTTCACTGACACTCTACTTTACCAAGCGTGGTGCCCTTCTCCAGGGACTGATCCCTCCTGATAACATGTCCAAAGTATGTGAGATGTAGTCTCACCATCCTTGCTTCTAAGGAGCATGCTGGTTGTACTTCTTCCAAGACAGATTTGTTCGTTCTTTTGGAAGTCCATGGTGTATTCAATATTCTTCGCCAACACCACAATTCAAAGGCATCAATTCTTCTTCAGTCTTCCTTATTCATCGTCCAGCTTTCGCATGTGTATGAGGCGATTGAAAACACCATGGCTTGGGTCAGGCGCACCTTAGTCTTCAAGGTGACATCTTTGCTTTTCAACACTTTGCAGAGGTCTTTTGCAGAAGATTTTCCCAGTGCAATGTGTCTTTTGATTTCTTGACTGCGGCTTTCATGGGTGTTGATTGTGGATCCAAATAAAATGAAATCCTTGACAGCTTCAATCTTTTCTCCATTTATCATGATCTTGCTTATTAGTCCAGTTATGAGGATCTTTGTTTTCTTTATGTTGAGGTGTAATCTATACTGAAGGCTGTGGTCTTTGATCTTCATCAGTAAGTGCTTCAAGTTCTCTTCACTTTCAGCAAGCAATATTGTGTCATCTGTGTATCACAGGTTGTTAGAGTCTCCCTCAATCCTGATGCCGCGTTCTTATTCATGTAGTCTATTTTGTTGGATTATTTGCTCAGCATACAGATTGAATAAGTATTGTGAAAGGATACAACCCTGACGCACACCTTTCCTGACTTTAAACCACACAGTATCCCCTTGTTTTGTTTGAACGACTGCCTCTTGATCTATGTACAGGTTTCTCATGAGCCCAATTAAGTGTTCTTGAATTCTCATTCTTCACAATGTTATCTATAATTTGTTATGATCCACCCAGTTGAATGTCTTTGCATAGTCAAACACGGATAAACCACTTTCTGGTATTCTCTGCTTTCAAGCCAGGATCCCTCTGACATCAGCAATGATGTCCCTGGTTTCACGTCCTCTTCTGAATCCAGCTTGAATTTCTAGAAGTTCCCTGTTGACATACTGCTGCAACTGCTTTTGAATGATCTTCAGCAAAATTTTTACCCCACGCATCTGTCAGTTTGTTGAACTGTGGGGGCTTGTGCATTGATGTGATGCTGGAAGCTATGCCACTGGTCTTCAAGTTCAGTTTTGGCTGAGCTTCCAGACTAAGATAGACTAGGAAGAAGGGCCTGGTGGTCTACTTCTGAAAGGAATTAGCCAGTGAAAACCTTATGAATAGCAGCAAAACATTGTCTGATATAGCGTTGGAAGATGAGCCTCTCAGGTTGGAAGGCACGCAAAATACGACTGAGGAAGAGCTGCCTCCCCAAAGTAGATTCAACCTTAATGAAATGGATGGAGTCAAGCTTTTGGGACCTTATTTGCTGATGTGGCACGACTCAAAATGAGAAGAAACAGCCACAAACATCCATTAATAATCAGAATGTGGAATGTACAAAGTAAGAATCTAGGAAAATTGGAAATCATCAAAAATGAAATGGAATACATAAATATTTATCTCCTAGGCATTAGTGAGCTGAAATGGACTGGTATTGGCCATTTTGAATCTGACAATCATATGGTCTACTATGCTAGGAATGACAAATTGAACAGGAATGGTGTTGCATTCATCATCAAAAGGAACATTTCAAGATCCTTCCTGAAGTACGATGCTGTCAGGGATAGGATAATATCCATATGCCTACAAGGAAGACCAGTTAATATGATTATTATTCAAATTTACACATCAACCTGTAAGGCCAAAGATGAAGAAACTGAAGATTTCTACCAACTTTTGCAGTCTGAAATTCATCAAACATGCAACCAGGATGCACTGATAATTACTGGTGATTGGAATGCGAAAGTTGGAGACACAGAAGAAGGATTGGTAGTTGGAAAATATGGCCTCGGTGATAAACAATGCCAGAGATCGCATGACAGAATTTTGCAAGACCAACAACTTGTTCATTGCAAATATCTTTTTTTCACCAACATAAATGGCAACTTTACACAAGTACCTCACCAGATGGAATATACAGGAATCAAATCAAACACGTCTGTGGAAAGAGACGATGGAAAAGCTCAATATCATCAGTCAGAACAAGGCCAGGGGCTGAGTGTGGAACAGACTATCAATGGCTCATATGCAAGTTCAAGTTGAAACTGAAGAAAATTAGAATAAGTCCACAAGAGCCAAAGTACGACGTTGAGCATATCCCACTTGAATTTAGAGACTATCTCAAGAATAGTTTTGACACGTTAAACAACTAATGACCCAAGAACAAACGAGTTGTGGAATGACATCAAGGACATCATACATAAGAAAGCAAGAGGTCATTAAAAAGACAGGAAAGAAAGAAAAGACCAAAATGGATGTCAGAAGAGACTCTGAAACTTGCTCTTGAATGTCGAATAGCTAAAGCAAAAGGAAGAAATGATGAAGTAAAAGAGCTGAATAAAACAGTTCAAAGGGCAGCTCGAGAAGACAAAGTAAAGTGTTATAATGACATATGCAAAGACCTGGAGGTAGAAAACCAAAAGGAAAGAACATGCTTGGCATTTCTCAAGCTGAAAGAACTGAAGAAAAAATTCAAGCCTCGAGTTGCAATTTTGAAGGATTCTACGGGGAAAATATTAAACGATGGAGGAAGCATTAAAAGAAGATAGAATGACTACACGGAGTCACTATACCAAAAACAATCAGTCAACATTCAACCATTTCAGGAGGTATCATATGATCAGGAACCGATGGTACTGAAGGAAGAAGTCCAAGCTGCACTGAAGGCACTGGCAAAAAACAAGGCTCCAGGAATTGAGAGAACACCAGCTGAGACGTTTTAACAAACGGGTGCAGCACTGGAACTGCTCACTCGTCTATGCCAAGAAATTTGGAAGACAGCTACCTGGCCCACTGACAGGAAGAGATTCGTATTTATGCCTATTCCCAAGAAAGGTAATCCAACCGAATGTGGAAATTATCTAACAATATTATTAATATCACATGTTATCATATAGAGGTTGGGATTTATAACACATAAAATGGAGGATAATTACATCAGATCACAAAATGGAGGACGACACAATACTGAGAATCATGGCCTAGCCAAATTGACACATAACATTAACATCACAATATTCAATTCCAATGCAACACCACAGAGCTTGTTTTAATATTTTCTTTTCATATTTGTTACTTCTTTCTCCCATGATAGAAATCTTGGCTTCCAATATGCTTAATATATTTACTTATTTGATCTGTTTTCCTGTATGTAATCAATTTCCCCTTGCTGCTGCCACCCCTCACCTATGCAGAAGTTTTTCTCACCCCTTCCAGTCTCCAGCACCCTCATCTGGGTCACCCCCTCCAAAGAGATGCACTCCTCATCTTGCTTGGGCTCTGACACTCTGTGCCAGGCAGCTCTCCTATGTGGACACCTCCTGAACCCCATTTGTTTTCAGAGAGCCCACTCAGGTTGCCCTCCCTCTCAGATAACCTCCATACACTCCTTGGGTTCCAATGCCCTGAACCTGGTAGCCCTCCAATACAGAGGCCTACTCACCCCACCTGGGCTCTGACATTTCACCCTCCCCTCACCCTCCTCCCACACGGATATCTTCCTTACCCTGCACAGGTTCCAACTTTTCACATTAGGCTTCTCCCAAATGGACAGTCTCTTAACCCTGATTGGGTCCCAACACCCCAATCTGTAGCACTGCCACTCTCCCAACCCTGATATGGAAGCCTTTATTCAGCCCTACCTAATGTGCATAAGACTAAATTGTTTCGGAAAGGAAAGAAATGGAAAGGAAATGGCTATAATGTAATCTTAAAGCTTTATTGTTTTGCCTTTTACAATTAGGTCTATGATCCACCTGAACTTGGTTTTCGTGTTTGGTGTGAGGTTGGGGTCCAATTTCTTCTTATATGTGGATTCTCAATTGTCCCAACATTATTTATTTAAAAATCTATCTTTTTACAAGTGCTCTGCAATGCAATTTTTGTCACAGATTAAGTGTTCATATATGCATGAGTCTGTTTCTAGGTTTTCTGTACTGTTCCCATTGTCAGTTTGTCTATTCTTCTGCCAAAACCATGCTGTCTTAACTACTGTTGTTTTATAATAAGCCTTGATGTTCAGTAGAAAAAGTTTCCCCACACTGTGTCTCTTCTTCCACAAAATAATCTCTTGGAATATTGATTGTGATTTCGCAAAATCTAAAGATCAGTTTGGGAACATTTTACATCTTTTCAATAGAAGTCTTCTATCCATAAATACGATAAACCTCTCCATTTAATGAGGCTTTCTCTAATTTCTCCTAATAGAATGAAATTTTATAGTTTCTCCATAGGTATGACACGTCTTTTATTAAATCTATTACTAGATCATTGATATTTTAATGCTATTATTGTGGTATCATATATAACTTTCATTTCCTAACTTTATTGCTGCTATACAATAAAATAATTGACTTTTGTGTGTTAATTTTATATCCATGGGTAATACTGTGAAGAATGGAAATTCCAGAACACTTAATTGTGCTGTTGCAGAACCTGTACATGTATCAAGAGGCAATCGTTTGAACACAACAACCAGATACTACATGGTTTAAAATTGGAAAAGGTGTATGACAGGGTTGTATTCTTTCACTTTACTTATTCAATCTATATGCTAAACAAATAATCCAAAAACCTGGACTACATGAAGAAGAACATGGCATCAGGACTGGAGGAAGACTCAGTAACAACATGACATATGCAGATGACACAACCTTCCTTGCCAAAAGTGAAGGCAACGTGAAGCACTTACTGATGAAGGTAAAAGACTACAGCCTCCAGTATGGATTACACCTGAACATAAAGGAAATGAAAATCCTTACAACTGGATCTTACAACATCATGATAAATGGTGAAGAAATTGAAGTTGTCGAGGATTTCATTCTTCTTGGATCAACAATCCATGCCCATGGAAGCAACAGTCAAGAAATCGAACGATGGTGAGCAGCTATCTAAGATATTCCACTGGTCTCACCCCTTCAGAAGCAAGGGAAAATGAAGAAAACTAAAGACACAAGGGAAAGATTAGTCCAAAGGACTAACAGACCACAACTACCACGGCCTCCACCAGACCGAGTCCAGTACAACTAGATGGTGCCCGGCTACCACTACTGCCTGCTCTGACCGGGATCACAACAGAAGGTCCTGGACAGAGAAGGAGAAAAATGTAGAACAAAATTCTAACTGACAAAAAAAAGACTGGACTTACTGGTCTGACAGAGACTGGAGAAACCCCAAGAGTATGGCCCCCGTACGCTCTTTTAGCTCAGTAATGAAGTCACTCTGGAGGTTCACCTCTTAGCCAAAGATTAGACAGACCCATAGAACAAAATGAGACTAAAGAGGCACACCGGCCCAGCAGCAAGGACTAGAAGGCAGGAGGGGACAGGAAAGCTGGTTATAAGGAACCCAAGGGTGAGAAGGGAGAGTACTAACATATCATGGGGTTGTTAACCAATGTCATAAAACAATATATGTACTGTTTAATGGGAAGCTAGTTTGTTCTGTAAACCTTCATCTAAAGTACAATAAAATAAATAAATAAATAAAATAATGTATTGCACTGGGCAAATCTGCTGTAAAAGACCTCTTTAAAGTGTTAAAAAAAAGCAAAAATGTCACTTTGAAGACTAAGATGCTCCTGATCCAAGTCATGGTATTTTCAATCGCCTCATGTACATGTGAAAGCTGGACAATGAAAAAGGAAGACCAAAGAATCGATGCATTCCATTTGTGGTGTTGGCGAAGACTACTGAATATATCGTGGACTGCCAGAAGCACAGACAAACCTGTCTTGGAGAAAGCACAGTCAGAATGCTCCTTAGAAGCGAGGATGGTGAGACTTCACCTCATTTACAGGTAGTCCCAGACTTATGATGTATTCACGTTACTATGAATTACTACTCATGATCTTTTTTTTTTTTTTTTTGGTACACCTTATTGTTACTAATATGTACTACATACAACGTTAAAATATGTGTAAGTTTATATGTAATGTTTTGCTATGGATTGAATTGTGTCCCCCAAAAAGTGTGTCAACTTGGCTAGGCCATGATTCCCATATTGTGTGATTGTCCACCATTTTGTCATCTGATGTGATTTTCCTATGTGTTGTAAATCCTACCTGTATTAATGTTAATGAGGCAGGATTAGAGGCAGTTATATTATGGAGGCAGGACTCAATCTACAAGATTAGGTTGTGTCTTAAATCAATCTCTTTCGAGATATAAAAGAGAGAATCGAGCAGAGAGACATGGGACCTCATACCATCAAGAATGTAGTGCCAGGAGCAGAGTAAAAGGGACCCTTTGGACCTGGGGTCGCTGCACTGAGAAGCTCCCAGACCAAGGGAAGATTGATGACAAGGACCTTCCTTCCAGAGCCAACAGAGAGAGAAAGTCTTTCCCTGGAGCTGGCACCCTGAATTCGGACATCTAGCCTCCTAGACTGTGAGAGAATAAATTTCACTTTGTTAAAGACATCTACTTGTGATATTTCTGTTATAGCAGCACTAGATAACTAAGAAGTGTTTCCAATCCCCAAAGACACACAAAGATAGAATTTATAAAGGTACTGATAATGAAAGGCAATAATAATGAAAACTAAAAAAAAAAAAAATGAGATATTCGACTTAGGTCAGACCAACGTACGATGGAGTTGTGGAAAGGAACCCCATTGCAAATCGAAGACCCCGTGTACTTTGGGCATGTCATCAGGCAGGACTATACCCTGGAGAGACATAACGTTTGGTAAAGAAGAGTCTCAGTGAATAAGAGGGAGACCCTCAATGAGATGGATTGACACAACGGCTGCAACGATAGGCTTAAACGTAGCAACAATTGTGAGGAGCGCGCAGAACTGGGCAACATTTCGGTCTGTTATACATAAGGTCACACTATAAGTTGGAACCAACTCAACGGCAACTAGGAACAATTTTATATACAGCAACTTTGATAAACTCGTATTAATTGTAAGAATATATTATAGATTCTTTTGCTTTTTATACATAATAATCATACCATCTGTGAATAATGACAGTTTCATTCCTTTCTTTAAAAGCTTTATACTTTTTTCTTTTTCCCCCTATTGCTCTTCCTAGAACCTTAATACTATATTGAATGGAAGTGGTGATAATAGGCACGTTTCTCTGTTACTGATAAGAATAAGAAAGCTTTCAATGATTCACCATTAAGAATGATTTTTCATAGCTTTTTTGTAGGTAACTTTCATGAGATTAAGGAAGCTCTCCTCTATTCTTGTTTATTAAGATTTTTTTTTTTTTTGGTTGTTGTTATTACCATGAATAGGTGTCGAATTTTTCAAATGATAGTTTTGCATCAATTGTGACAGTCATGATTTGTGTCTTTAAATCTGCTATTGTAATGAGTTGTAGTGACTGATTTTCTAATATTATACCAAATTTACATTCCTGGGATAAAACCACCTTGGTCCTGTATTGCTGAATTCAATTTGCTTATATACCATCTTTCTTTTAGATCTAGACACATCTTTTTTCTTCTTTGCACTTTGAACCTTACTGTCTAAGGATGTTTTTGCGTCTATGCTTATGAGTAAAATTGACCTTTTCTTTTTTTCTCTTTTTTTTTTTTGTGCTGTCCTAATTGGATTCTTTTATCAAGTTTATAGCAGCTTCATAAAATAACTTTCATTTAACCTTTTGTTCTCTGAAAGAGTTTGTATAAGATTGATATAATTTCTTAAATGGTAGATGATACTATCAGGGCCTGGAGTTTGCTTTATGATTACATTTTTAATTATGGATTCAATTTCTTTAATAGCTATAAGATTATTAGATTTTTCATCTCTTCTTTTGTCTTGTTAAATTGTATTTTTATAGGCATCTACCTATTTCATTTAAATTTCCATACTTATAGGCATAAAATTGTTGAAAATATCATTTTATAAATATATAATTAATATTATATTTTAATTTTATAATTAATCTTACCAAAGTGTATCAATTAGTCTTTTCCAAAAACTACCTTTTGGCTTTTTGATCCTCTACGTTTGCTATGTCTATCATAAATTTCTGCATTTATCTTTATCGTTTCTTTTTCTTCTCATTTCTTTGCGGTTACTTTCCTAATGTCTTGAGATAAGTATTTAGCTCCTTGATTTTCCATCTTGCTTCCTCTCTATATATGCCTTTAAAGCTATACATTTTCCTCTAAGTAGTGCTTTAGCTGCCTCCCAAAGTATTGATGTGTCATATTTTTCAATTTTGCAAAGTTTTAAATGTTTCCAACTTATATTGTGATATTTTCTTTGATCCATGATTTATTTACATAGCTACGTCTTGATTTCCAATCATATGGTAATTAAATATGGATCTTTTTGTTATTGGACCAAATCTTAATTTCACAATGGCCAGAAAACATACCCTATACAAGTTCGGTCCTTTGAAATTTGTTTTATGGTCTAACATATAACCAGTTTTGGTAAATGTTTCATGGGCTCTTGAACACAATGTGAATCCTGCAGTTGTTGGGTGCTGTGTTCTACATTTGCCAAAATCAGATCAAGTCTGTTAGTCATGCTGTTCAAATATTCTATATGCTTAGTGATTTTTGGATTGCTTGTTTGCTCACTTTAAGAAGTGCGTTAAATTCTAATTTTGGATTTGTCCTTGCATTTCTGTCCATTTTTGCTTTATATATTTTGAAAGTATATTTTTGACTGTATACAAACATAGAATTGTCATATCTTCTTTTTTGTCTTAAAGCCTAGTTTGTCTGTTTAATATAGCTAGACCAACTTTTAGTTATTGTGGTCATCTGTTTCATTCTTTTACTTTCAATCTTACTGTCTCCCTATATTTTAAATGTATTCCTTAAGCAGAATTCCATTGAGTTTTCTTTTCCTGTCCAGCCTCACAAACTGTCTTTTAGCTGTGGCATTTTTTCCCCATTTATATGTATTCTAAATACACATTTTTATTGAAGTATCACACACACACAGAACATTGCATAAATCAAAGTTGAACAGATTAATAAACTTTTACAACCACCACCCAGATCAGATAATCAAACATCACTAGCACCCCAAAAGCCCTCCTCCTGTCCCTTCCCAGTCATTAAACCAAAATACCCTCTGCCATCGAGTTGATTCCAGCTTGTGGTGACCCCACATATTTCAGAGTAGAACTGTGCTTCACAGGGTTTTCAATAGCTGTAATCTTACAAAAGTATATTGCCAGGCCTTTCTTTTTCGACACTGCTGGGTGGAATCGAACCACAAACCTTTAGGTTAGTAATCAAGCACAAACTGTTTGTGCCACCCAGGGACCTCCCAGTCACTACCTCCCAAGATAACCACTCTCCTAACTTCTAACACCATATTTTAGTTTGCCTATCTTTGAGCTTTATATAAGTGGAATCATATAAAATATACTCTTTTGTGCATACACTTTTGTTCCTTTCACTTAACATGATTTTTGTGAGATTCTTACCTGCCATTGCAGGTAGCAATACTTCATTCATTCTCATTTCTGAATAATCTCCAATTCTATGAATGTACAATTTCTTTATTCATTCTATTGTTGATTATATTTAGGTTGTTTCCAGTTTGGGCTATGATGGATAGTGTTGCTTTGAATATTTTTGTACTGTCTTTTGGTAATCAACTGAATTCATTTCGGTTGAGTATATATTTAGGAGTTGGAATTGCTGGGTCATAGAGCATGCATGTATTCAGGCTTAATATATATTGCCAAATAGTTTTCACCAAATTAAATTCTCATTAGCAGCATATGAGAGTTCCAGTTGCTCCACAACCTTGGCAACGCTTGATATTGTCACTTACTTTCATTTTTGTCCTTTGGTATAAATACAGTCCTATCTCATTGTGTTTTAAATTTGCATTTTCCCGATGACTGATGAGATTGAGAATGTTTACTGTCTTAGTCATCTAGTGCTGCCATAACAGAAATACCACAAGTGGATGGTTTTAACGAAGAGAAGTTTATTTCCTTACAGTAAAGCAGGCTAAAAGTCCAAATTCAAGGTGTCAGCTCCAGAGGAAGGCTTTTTCTTTCTCGGCCTTCTCATCAGTGTTCCCCCAGACTAGGAGCTTCTCGGCGCAGGGACCCCGGTCCAAAGGACGCGCTCTGCTCCCAGCACTGCTTTCTTGATTGTATGAGGTCCCCCAGTCTCACTGCTCACTTCTGTCTTTTATATCTCAAGAGATTGCCTCAGGACACAATCCAGTCTTGTAGATCAGGTCCTGCCTTACTAACACAACTGCCACCCATCCTCCCTCATTAACATCACAGAGTTTTTGTATTTAGAACACACAGGAAAATCACACAGTACCAGGAATCGTGGCCTAGCCAAATTGATACACACATTTTTTGGGGGACATAATTCAAACCATGATGTTTACATATGTTTACTGGCTATTATTTGGATATACTCTTTGGTTAAGTAGCTGCTCAATTCTTTTATCCGTTTTTCAAATGGGTTGTCTGCCTATTTCTTACTAGTTTTTAAGAGTTACTTATAAATTCTGGACACGAGTCCTTTACCAGATATGTATTGCAAATATTTATTCTCAGTCTGTGACTTGCATTTTCACTTTCTTAATGTTGTTCTTTGATTAACAGATTTCTGAATTATACTGAAGTCTCAGTTATTAATACACTCTCTTATGGTTAGTGATTTTTGTGTTCTTTATAGGAAATATTTTCTTATTCTCAGGTCATAAAGATATTCTTCTATATTGCTTTGTAAAGCTTTATTGTAATACCTTTCACATTTATATCTATGATCTTCTGTAACTGTGTGTGTCAGTGTGAGGAAGGAGTCTATAATGTATTTACAATTGACCTAGATCCACTTACTGAAAAGACTATTCTTTCCTCACTACACTGCACTGCAGAATTTGTCATAAATCAAGTGTGGGTCAAGTTTCTAGACTCTTTTTTTCTGTTCTTTTTGTTTATTGGTCTATTCTTGTGCCAATCCCATACTATCTTAGTTTCCATAACTTCATAGTATGCCTTCATATCCGATAATGTAAGTCTTCCAGGTTTGTTCTTCTTCTTCAAATTTCAGTAATTCTTGACTCTTTAGCATTTCCATATTAGTTTTAAAATCAGCTTATTGCTTTTCACACATGACAGCATGTTATAGGGATTGACTGAGATTGCATTGAATCTATAGATCAATTTGGAAAGGACTAACATCATTACAATACTGAGTAATATAGTGTGATGGTTAAGGTTGTGTGTCAAATTGGCTGGGCCATGATTCTCAGTGGTTTGGCAATTATGATGTAGTCTGGCAGCTACATAATGATGTGATCACCTCCATGATGAGACCTGCTATTAGCAGCCAATCAGTTGAAAGGGCTTTTCCTTGGGGGTGTGGCCTGCATCAAATACATATGGACTTTCTGGCAAAGGTTGCTGGCTTCTTCTTGCTCTGGATTCTGCATCTGACACTTAAACTAGCAGCTTACCTGCTGTCTTTAGGCTGAATTCTCTGGAGAAGCAAAACCAGTAAAGCATATAAATACATATACAGAGAGATTTATGTTAAGGAATTGGCTCACCCAGTTGTAGAGGCTGGCACATGGGTCAGGCTGGAGGTTTCTCCTGATTTATGCAGCTGCAGGGGCTGGTGAACCCAAGATTGGCAAGGCAAACAGCAGGGCTCTGGCTCACAGGCTGCTAAGACCAACAAATCACAAGATGGCAGATAAGCTGCTAGCTGAAGTCCCAAGAGGTCAGATGAACCAGACTCAGCTGCAGGATCCAGCGCAAGAAAAAGCCCACAAGCCTTGCCAGAAAGTCCGCTTATAGTGGATACAGACCAAACCCGCAAGGACACTCCTCCTCAACTGATTGGCTACTCACAGCAATCCCATCATGGAGGTGATCACATTATATCAAATCTCATTATGTAGGTAATCACTTCATTATATGACTGCCAAACTACATCGTAACTGCCAAACCACTGAGAATCATGGCCCAGCCAAGTTGGCACACAACCTTAATGATCACACCTGCTGATCTCGGGCTTCACCAGCCTCCACAGCCTGTGAGCCAGTGGTCTGTGCTCTTACCTGACAATCTTGGGATTCACTGGCCTCTATAGCCTGTGAGCCAGAAGCCTGCTGTCTGCCCTGCTGCTCTTGGGTTTGCCAGCCCCTGCAGCTACATGAGTCAGGAGGAGCCTTCAGCCTGACCCACGGACTTGGGACTTTCCAGCCTCTACAACTGCGTGAGCCATTTCCTTGATATAAATCTCTCTCTATATATATGTGTGTGTGTGTGTGTGTGTGTGTGTGTGTGTGTATGTATACATGCTTCCCTGATTTTGCTTCTCTAGAGAACCCAGCCTAAGACATATAGTAATCGTGGTATACCATTCTTTTATTTAGGTCTTTAATTTCTCTCAATATTGTTTTGTAAGTTTCAGTCCTGCATATCTTTTTTTAGACACACATTCTATTAATGATTATTGCCTGAATCAGATATTTCATTAGGAACTGCCAAATTGTTATTTTCCAATTCTATCATTCATTATGCATTTATTAGCTAGAATTCTTCTATAAATGAAAATTTTCGCTCATTCTCTAAGACTATTTAATTTTCCCTGATACACAGTTCATGCCAGAAAGGCAGGATAATTGCTTAATTCTTTTCCTTCAATTACTAATCATTAGACTACTGAGTTGGTGCCCTAGCAACCTCCAAAAGTGTCTAATTACTTTTGTTTTATTTTTCTCTTTTGACTATCATTACGAATTAATGGATTTTTATATAGTCAATATATTTTTATAATTTGTTGTCATTCTATTTGATTTTCAAATTGTCCTGTTTTAGACAATGTACCTTCAAGCTAACTACCATGTCCTTTTGACGCAGTCCTTAAGTTTCCTCAAATCAGAGCCTGAGACAAAGGCTTATGTATAGGTAATGTATTTGAGGAGGAGCTTCCAGGAAGCAGGGTTGAACCACATGGGGAGTGTAACCAGGAAAAAGGGACAAGTTGTCCACTGGTGCTTTTTATTTCTTTGTTTCCCACTGGGACTTCTTGAGTCTTTTCAAATATGTCTCAGAACTATCCACCCATGGGAACAAAAGGAGGAAGCATTCAACCATTGGCTACTATTCCCTATTGATCAAGAGTGGCCTTGTGGGCATTTATTCCCCCGCAAAACTTCCGGTTGCACATGTATGAGCATAGAAGGTGTTCCTTCCAAGGTCTACACCATGACATGCCCCAGAGAAGCCCCAGGACAGAAAGCAAGGGATCTGTAGCACAGCAGACAGGGAAGTGCTCTCTGGCTGCACCTGTACAAAGCTCGAACAAGCTTGCACGGAGCTGTTCACCACAGCTGTGACTGTACAAGAGGTGGGGCTGGGAGCACACAAGAGGAGTCCAGTACTGTTCACCCTTTGATCCACTCATGCTTCTCTTAAGTCTAATGCATCAGAGTCTCCTTCAAATCAATTGGCTAGCTGCTGTTTCTGCAAAGACTCAATGCAAGAGCTTTAGAGGAACAAACTATAGGACCACTGCTCAGCTGATCTTGAGGCCATGATTAATGTGGTCATCATCAGCCTCTTGTACCACCCAGTCTAGATTCTCTCACCCTCAGCTGCACTTCAGCGTGGAACCCTCTTTAGTGAAGTTAACAATCTCTCCCTGTCCCCTCCTCTCCAGTGTTATTCCCATGAGAGAATCGTGGTAGTTTTCCATACATTTCCTTGTGCTGATACATACACCGTACACACACACATACATGTGTGTATGTATATAGTATGATCTCATTATCATAAAACAGACAGAAAAACAAAATCCCTCACCACTCTGGGACTTTTCCCTGCAGCTTTTTTACTTTAACAACATATCATGACTATTTTCCGGGTCAATAAATATAAATCAAATTCATTCTTTTTAATTGTTGTACAGTACAGTCACTGGGTGGTACAAATGGTTAAGTGCTCGATTACTAGTTGAAAGGTTGGCGGTTCAAACCCGTCCAGAGGTGCTTCGGAAGACAGGCCTGGCAAACTGCTTCCAAAAGGTCACAGCCTTGAAAACCGTACGGTGCAGTTCTACTCTGCACACTGGGCCTCCATGAGTCAGAATTGGCTCAAAAGCAACTAACAGCAACAACATATCGAATCTGTTCCACTGTTACATTAAAACAGCTTTATAATAATTGCTAGCTGTTATTAGTGTATTATTATTATGGTAGTTGGTTTGTTAGTGATTTATTATTGTTGTTAGGTGCTGTGGAGTGCATTTTGACTTACAGTTACCCCAAGTGAGAGAGTAGAACTGCCCCTATAGGGTTTTCTGGGCTGTAATCTTTACAGTAGCAGATCCTCAGGTCTTTCTCCCACAGAGGCTCTGACTGGCTTAGAACCGCCAACCATTCAGTTAGCAGCGGAATGCTTAACTGTTGCTCCACAGGGCTCCTTTATTTATTTATAAATTATTTGATACAAGAAACTTGATTTAGGTTATTTTCACAGATCAAGTTAAAGACAAATTAAAAAAAAAAAAAAAAAACTAGTTTGTCCTGGCACTTAGACATTATAGTTTGGGGTTGAGATCATTTTTCTTAGTTACAATTTTTTAATGCCAAGGTGAGAAGCATCTCCACCCACCAGTAATTATGTAATTAAGAGGTTACGAATTTGTTTCAACACCATAGCTGGAGAGGAAAAGAAAGCATTACAGGCAGTCCGTTTCCGAGTCTGCCTTTAAGTCTAATTTGTGGTTAAGTTAGAACAGGTGCATACAGTTCTTATTGAGCCTTGCTTCCGTGCAAGGAGCCTGGTGGTGCCGTGGTTAAGAGCTTGGCTGCTAACCAAAAGGTCAGCAGTTCCATTCCACCAGCTACTCCTTGGAAACCCTATGGGGCAGTTCTACTCTGTCCTATAGGGTCACTAGGAGTCAGGATCGACTCAACGGCAACGGGTTTAGTGCAAGAAAAGGCCAGAAGCCTTTTCAATGATTTCAAAGCTGCACGTGCACCAAGTGAAGGTGATTGTGATGAAGAATTTGTTGTGAGTAGGGGTTGGTTCAACCGTTTCAAAGTGAGGGCAGATTTACGTAACCTTAAGAGCAAGTACAAGTTGGACGTTCATAACCCAGGGACTGCCTGCAGCAAAGAGAAAACCTGCCCACAGGAGGGATCAGTGACAGAGAACAGCCTTTCCCAGGGTGACAGGCATCCAAGACTCCACCCTTTCATCCCTTTCAAAAGCAATGGGTGTCAGCAAGTGCCAGTAGGAGGCCTGGTGGTTAAATAAATTCCTGAGTGCCTGGGAAAATTAAGCAGTACTCTCCCGGCTCTGCCACATTATCCATCTGAAACGCATCATTCAATAATCCTTCTGATCGCAGTGCCTCGTGGGCATTATCTGCTTTCACCCCGGGAATCGAAGTCACTCTGTTTACAGGGAAAGATCTGCCCAGGTTCATGTCTTATTCTCGAAAGTGCCTTCTTTGACTTTATAGAAAACAACAGCTGTTTGATTAGAAGAAGCTGCACTTGGAATCTGTCCCCTTTCACCGGCTACTGTATATCCTTTGCCTTTCTTTAACACCTAAATACAAGCATCTCTTCCATGGAGTCATTCCTGGTTACCACCACCCTCAACAAGCGGGTAAGCTGGAAGGCATCTTCAGTGGCGTCCACCACTAGGGTTGTGTCACCCCCCAGGGACCTCTTCCCAGACCAGACCATACAGAATCCTTAGTGATGTTACTAATGTTACTCATAAATCGTAATTCCCACATACCGTTCCTTCTTTTCCTTTAATTACTGCATCATTCTCAAAAAAGTTATTGATACAGGTTCACGAATACTGATTACCACAATACTGTAGCTAACACACCAGAAAATCTGACAAAACCAGCAACTATAAAAACACCAGCAGCAACTAGTAGTGTGCTTGCAGTCCTTGCAGATGAAACCACGTGACTCAAAGCGCCATTGTAATTGGGTAATACTAGCCCTGACCAGAGCGTATTAGAAGGTTCAAAACGTAAATTAGCATAGAGTTTTAGCCTTGTAGGCATATGAATAATGTAAGCTGAGCTTACGAAAAATGTTTTTGTTGTTATAACTAACTGCAGCGACTTTTTATAGACAGTCATTTTGGTGTCACCCCCTCTGACAATGGCACCTGGTTTGGTCCATCCCCCACCCGCCCCAACTACCTAGTGACGCCACTGGGCGTCTTAGAGATCTCGACCCCTGGTTCTCAATCGCGACTCCCTCCCTCCTGAGAACAATTTAATGGGTGCTCTGCCAGCCTTCGCTCCCCGGAGTTTCGTCAGTAGGTCTGGGATGGAGCTTTAGCTCGGTTCTACAAGGGACTATGAGCAACAGACCTGGCTGGAAACCGTTAAGCTACTAAGCCAATCCCTTGCTTTACAGATGAGGACATTGAGACAAGGTATTATAAAGAAACTCATTCATTCCCCAGCAGGAAGTGAGCTCCACCATGGCAGGGACTTGGGTTCCCTCACAGATGTATCTCCAGCACCTTGAACTGGGCATAGCACACGACCATTTGCTGAATGAAATCCATGAACTGGTGAAGTTAGCCACCAAGCTCAAACTAGAAAAACTGGATTCCAGTCCTGAGTGAGGAGTTCCGGGGTAATAGAAGCGGTCAAGAGCACCCCCTACGAAGACCTGGCGATCTACTTCCGAAAGACCACAGCCACTGAAAACCTTATAGAGCACAGTTCTACTTTGACACACATGAGTCGCAGTGACTGGAAGGCAACTGGTTGGTTTTGGTTTTTAGTCCTGGGCGTACCACCAGAGCCTTCCTTTGCTGGAGATCTTCCGTGTCTATTTCCCTTGCTGCTTGGTGGTGGATACTTGGCCTTGGAAACGTTCTTCCGTGCGGCAGCCTGGGCTCCGAGTCCTGTGCCTGCTTTGCATCCTAGGAGGTCGATCTTCGGCGACCCAGGAACTGGCTTCCGCCGGCGCACACACCTTAGGGAGTGCGCGAGGCCCCTCCTGCGGGAGGGTCAGGGGCGTGGAGCGAAGTGCCCCGGCCGTGGCGAAGGCGGGGAGTCGGCGCGGCCGGCTGGGTGGGGGACCGGGGCGGGGCCTGGCGGCGGAGCTCGCACCTACGAGGTGGTGGGCCGGCACTCGGCGCGGCGCGCGAGTGGGACAGGGTCCGGGCTGCGCGCCGGGGGTACTTATCCCGCAGGTCCCCGGAGGCTCGTCCCGGCGACGGCGCCGCCCGCCCTCTCCGCCTTCCTCCCGCCGCCCCGCCTCGGGCGGGCCCCAGAGCCGCCCTCCCGTCTCCCCGCCCCTCCGCCCCCAGCCCTACTGACCGGCCTCGCCCCACCGCACAGCGGCCGTAGCCCCTCCTCACACAGCGCCACGCTTCCATTTTCCCGCCGTCCCTTCCAATTCTCTCGCGGGGCTCGGCCTCAGCCGCGCCTCAGACTCGGCGGCCGCGGACACCGGGAAAGCCCCATTACTCCACGTCCGACTCTCGGCCCAGCTGCAAGGCATGCTGGGACGCGCCGGCTAGCCGGCCGCCAAGTCCCCATCTTGCGCGGCGAGATCACGAAATTGCCGTAACCGCGAAAGGTCCGCAATGAGCATGCGCAGAGCGCGTGAAGCTGAGGCAGCCATTTCGGCATAGGGCAAAATACCCATCTCTTTAAAAGAGACAGAAAGAAATGAACTAAGCGCTCAACAACTTTAAGGCCTAGGAGCAAATACAGTGTGGGTACTGTATGAGAGATAGGAAGAAAAAAATTACTTTAGAGTATTTTTATGAGGTACTTGGGGAGACTCCATAAACTGGGAAATTACCCTTTCTCAGGGTTCCCGTAAAACTGTGGTACTACCGGTTTTTGTAACTCATTTTGCAGGTAGATAGCATCAGAGCTCACTTTTTTTTTTTTGTTAAAACTTTATAGTGACTGAGTCCAGCACAACTAGGTGGTGCGCGGCTACCACCACTGACTGCTCTGACAGGGATCAAAATAGAGGGTCCTGGACAGAGCAGGAGAAAAATGTAGAAAAAAATTCTAACTCAAAAAAGACCAGATTTACTGGTCTAATGCAGACTGGAGAAACCTGAGAGTATAGCCTCTGGACACTCGTTTAGCTCAGTAATGAAGTCACTCCTGAGGTTCACCCTTCTGCCAAAGATTAGACAGGACCGTAAAACAATGAGACTAAAGGGGCACAACAGCACAGGGACAAGGACTAGAAGGCGGGGG
>NW_004444000.1:7573704-7577416 GCF_000243295.1 Trichechus manatus latirostris | reverse complement strand
CGCGGGAGCTGTGCCTGGGGGCCCCCCGGCGTCGGGGGGCGGGCGCCTGCTCCCCCCTCTCCAGTCCCCGGGGGCCCCGAATACTGCTGAGGGTCCCCAGCGAGTCAGCTCGAAGGGAGAAACCTCTGTCGTCCTACCCGCCCGGGGTGGGGTTGGGGAGGTGGGCCGGGGGCGCGCCCGTCCTTGGCGTCTCAGATCTAGTCCAGAGACCCCGGCTGTTTCCCAAGGACTTTCAGTCGGCGCCACCTAACTGCGGGCAGTTGTGCCCCTAGCGCAGGAGCGCATTAACCAGTAAACGCGGTAGGCACCGGTTTGCATTGAGCAAGGTAGGCTCGGGCTTCATCGTATTTAGTTGGTGGTCTGCGGCGAGCAGCTTCACATGGGCTTCACCACGTCGTCGACGCGGTGGGGGAAAAGGTGAAATCGTGCCCGGCATGTTGGTGGGAAGGCACAGTTGGGCCCGTGCTACCTTATCTACCGGATAATCCGGCCCCGCCATAGTGTCTCCCCTTGTGAGCGCCAATCCACGCATACACGGGCCAGATGCTTCCCTTAAACCAGGAAGCCTAGAGTCTAATAATGCCAGGCAACTGATAAAGTCCTTTGAGCCATGATTTGGTTGTCAGCAAGTGAATCAACTAATAGATAAGCGGCTAGCAACGATGTCAGGAGCCAAAGGGCAAGATTAGCACTAGTAAAACAGGCGCAGTTAGACCGAACAGTTGCAGGGTAACTTTGTTACCTCAGAGATAACCTCTGAAGACAGGATCTAGCTCTAGATGTAGGAAAGATTCGTGCCTCAAAACTGGAAAGATACTCCTTCACGGAATAGATGGTTTTAAAATTTTAGGCGGACTCTCCTTATAGCAGTCACAGGATTGCCACCGTCCTTCACATTCTCTCCCCGTTTTCCTTGGCATCTGCCATTTCCTCCACAGCCCTGACCACGTCCCCCATTGCCAGTCCTTTCCGCTCGTGAAGTGGTACAGCCTTAAACACTACAGCATTTTACCTGTATTGTTACACTCACTTTAATAGGTTGAATGGTTTATTGTTAATAGGGAACCAGTACTGTGTTTAGCCAGATGTCCAATATACTCAATGAAATCTGGGTTTTGTACCGTTAAACCCTCTGGGGAAGAATCATCCCTACCCTGTGAGGAAGGGGGCCGGTGATGTTCGTCAGCCGCAGGTCATGATTGAGAGCTGGGCAGCTTAAGGACAATGCAGTTACCTGTGTCTAGAGTTTCTGGAAATAACATGGAATTGATACAAAAAGCTTTGTTGAACACAGCCCTTGACTTTACAAGAGGGGAGTGCCTGAGATACGCAGAGGGTGAGGCATTATCTCTGGTTGGGCATGATTTGTTCTGCTATCATGGGAGCCAAACATTCAGTTTTCTTCCTTTTTTTTTCCAGCAGTTGGGTTCCTTTTTATTTTTAAATATTTTTTATTATTAAAAAATATATACCCAATTGCCTTCTTTTTATAGAGCTTTGATTTCCTCTCGCTTCTTCCATGGAGGGTGGAAACAACAGTACCACCACTTACCTGACCTCATACTGTGCATTTTTCCTTCTATTCTATGGGTTCCTCCCTCACACTTCCGGCAGATGTTTGTTGTGATGGCCGAGGTGAAGCTATTGAATTTCATGTTCCGCACCAGTTATTCTATTTGGGGCCTTCCCCAGTATGTCCTTGGTTATGGCTCTGGCCTAATCTTAGCCTACTGATAGTCAGGATTTGGCAGGTCCTAGGGGAGCAAGGGGGTAAAGAGAAAGAAAAGACTTGCTTTCTTACGTCCCCACCACCTTCAAAATAACATTGGCTGCCATGCTTAATTGGTCAGAGTACAAGTGTTACCTCTGTTGGTTGTAATCAAAGGATATCTATTTTCCTTGAACGCATCTGCCTGTTGTAGGTGGGTAAGTACAGTATTACATATAGAGCCACTCCCAAAGCCAAAGTTCCTGCTATTGCAAAACTTTATAATTATGGGTAAGAAACCGAAGCCCTTAGTATGTCATCAACTAATAGGTGCATATGTAGACACATTTCTTATCTGTGTTGGATTCTTTAGACAAGTCATAAGACCAACACTAGTCGATTCGAAGTCATCGCGACTCCATGTGTATCAGAGTAGAGCTGTGCTCCACAGGATTTTCAGTGGCTGATTTTTTGGAAGTAGATTGCCAGACCTTTCTTCAAGGCTCCTCTGCATGGGCTTGAAACTCCAACCTTTTGGTTAGCAGCCAAGTGTGTTAACCATTTACACCACTCAGAGACCCCATTTACAATACAGAACATACTAAATATGAAGAATTCGAGGCCACGGGTAAATGCTGTGATCCCCACACTTCACTGTAGCGCCTAGCTTACCTTTTAACCTGCCACCTCTCTCTCCCAACCCTTACTGGGGCTGGAAACAAACAAAAAGAGGTAATTTGGAATTTTAGCTGCTTTTTTCCTCTTATCTGTTCTCATGTGGAAAAATAAAATGGTCACAGTTACCTTCAAAGCTCTTAGCTGTGTTTTTCTTATACTTACCCCCATAACCCTAAATAACATGCTGTTCGATAGAGCATTGCTGTTTCTAGTTAATGTGCCCTGACATCCTGCCTTGGAGCATGAGCATTTAGCTCTCTTACATCGCCACCATTCCATCTCACATTCACTTCCCTTTCTTGCAAACTCCCAATATATCCTCTTATTTTGTTATATCAAATTTGGATATTTAGCATTTACATTTTTATGACTATGTAAATATTATTCACAGCAGAGCCATGTGATATGCCATGATCTTTACAGTCCTTTCTGGTACAACCTTTTCCTTTCCCCCAGAGTAATTGCTACATTTTCTTCAGTTAATTTTTTGAGTACTCATCCCTAATTCTTCCTCAAACTTTGTTGTTGTTGTGTGCCATTGAGTCGATTCTGATTTACAGCAACTCTACAGGACAGAGTAGAATGGCCCCATAGGGTTTGCTCTCAAGAGAATGAAACCTCAGGTAATCAGTTTTCTTTTTCTTGCAAACGTCCCTGCTCAGTCCTCCATTCTCTGGTCCCGTGTCATATCGGGGCTTCCCCTCACTACCACCCTGGTAATTTACGAGATTCCCATTTCCTGGATTCCATGTTTTCCCATTCCTTGGTTTTGTTAGAGCTTCCCGAGAAAGGCTGCACTGAGGCAGAAGCAGATTCACCCGGATGAAGCTCCTGGGGTCCTGATTAGTGCTGCCGATGAAGGTGTCAAGTGGGGAGGCAAAGCCAGATTGCCATCAAGAAGCGTTTTTGATAAATTTTCTACAGAGATCTTAAAAGAAAGAGCACAGAACCTCCAGGGTCCCAGTGTGTTGTGATTTCTTTTCTCATCCTCAATAAATATTCACTTTCACACCCATTTTTTTTTTTTTTTTTTGCATTTGTAATTTTAGGTTCTTTTTCTTAAAAAGAGCTTCCAAAATTGTATGTTTCAGGCCTCACAAAACCTGGTTACCACCTGTCTTCGTCATCTTGTGCTGCTATAACAGAAATACCACAAGTGGATGGTTTTAACGAAGAGAAGTTTATTTCCTCACAGTCAAAGTAGGCTAAAAGTCCAAATTCAGGGCATCAGCTCCAGGGGAAGGCTTTTTCTCTCTGTCGGTCTTCTTCTCTTCAGTGTTCCCCCAGACTAGGAGATTCTCTGCGCAGGAACCCCGGTCCAAAGGA
>NW_004444000.1:7561516-7571996 GCF_000243295.1 Trichechus manatus latirostris | reverse complement strand
TTACAACATACAGGAAAATCACACAGTACCAGGAATCATGGCCTAGCCAAATTGATACACACATTTTTTGGGGGACATAATGCAAACCATGACACCATCTGAAGGAAGATAAGCTTTTGAGAGCTCACACGTTTAAAATGTCATTTTGCTTCCTTCACACTTGAGCGTTTGGCTGTGTATAAGAAGGATATTAAGTTGGAGTAACTTCCTCTGAGAATTTTGAAAGCATTGCTCCATTTTCTTCTACTTCCCTATGATGCTGTTGAGAAGCTGATTGTAATCCTTTGTATTTTGTTTTAATGTCTGGAAGTGTATAGGTTTTCTTTACTCCTCAGATTCTGAAATTTCATGGTTTTGCTGCTTAGTGTCAATCTTTTTTCAGTCATTGCTCTAGGTACTTTGTAGGCCTTTTCAGTCTAAAAAGTCATTCTTCAGTTCTGGATGCTTTTCTCTGTTGTGTCTTTCTGAATTTAGATTACAGAAATAGTGGATCTCTTGGATTGGACCTCTAATACTCTCACCTCTTTCTAAAAATATTTCTTGCCTTTTAGTTCTGATAAATCTTCTAACTCTTCTGTTAATATTTTACATTTCTACCATCATATTTTTAATTTCCAAGAACTTTTATTTGGAGGAATCTCTAAATGTTCTTTTTTTATAGCACCCTATACTTATTTCTCATCATCTCTTATTTCGCTGAGAATATTAACCCTGTATTTTTTCTACGTTTTAAAAGTTTTCTTCCGTCGCCAGCTATGTGTGTGGGGTTTTTTTTTTTTTTTTCTCTCAAAGTCCTCTCTACATTGTTTTTGGTTCTGCCGTTCATGTTGGAAACTTTATTCAAATGTTCACGTTTAGGAGTGGTGTACTAAAATGCAATCTGGATGCTCCGTCTGTTAGTATGGCTTGTAGGCTGGCAAGCTCCAGTGTAGGATGATTAGGTAGAGCAGGTATCTTAGGCTGGGTTCCCTAGAGAAGCAAAACCAGTAAAGCATATAAATATATAGAGAGATTTATATCAAGGAAATAGTGTGAGCTATTTGATATATATCTTCTGATTCATGTAGCTGCAGGGGCTGGTGAACCCAAGATCAGTCAGAGAGCAGGGCTTTTGCTCACAGGCTGTGAAGATTAATGCATCCCAAGACTGGCAGGCAAGACTGCAGGTAAGCTGCTAGCTCGAGTCCCAGGAACTGGTGGTCAGACGAACAGGAGCCAGCTGCAGGATCCAGTGCAGGCAAAAGCCAGAACATCTGCTTATATTCAGATGCAGGCCTACATGCCCTTTCGATGGATTGGCTGCTCACACCAGATCTCATCATGGGGGTGACCTCATATCAAATCTCAGCAGGGAAGTGATCACATTATACAACTGCCAAAACACTGAAAATCATGGCCCAGCCAAATTGACATACAATCTTACCCATCACAGTAGGCTTTGCAACTTTCTAGTATGATCAGTTTCTCAGTAGAAAGGCCCCATCTATAGCAATTTATTCCTCTTTGAGAAAAGGCTGTTAATAACAAAACCTCAATTTATTTATTATGTAATTTGTTTAATAGTGAATGTTCTTGTGAGGTGAGTAAGTGGTAATCCAGGATTCAAAATCTGAATTTTGATCTTGACTCTGCCCCACCCTGAAGACCTGGCACTCCTCTGTGCGTCTTCTTCTATCACCAGTGTGCAGGGAATCCCATGGCCTGCATGGGCACTGAGTTCTATTAAAAAAATAAAATAAAAGCTCAGGGATCTAGGGTAATGAATGTTCTTGAGACACATGTACAACTAATTATTTTGGAATGACCATTTGCAAGGCATTCATTACCCACCTAAAATAAAATACTCATGAACCCAGAGTAAATTAGGGCTTTTGGACAAGCTCTATATTGTGCCAGTTTTGGTCTTAACAGGTTGTTCAGAAGAAGATTTAATTAAGATGGAAAAGCATAACTGGTATAGTGTTTAAGAGGTTATATTAGGAAAATATTTTCCTAATACCTCTAGAGATTTCCTTGATTATAGAATTTGGGAGAGAATTTCTACCCTTGAAGGTCACTGTCTTAGGCCAGGTTCTCTAGAGAAGCAAAACCAGTGACGTATATACATATACAGAGAGAGAGATTTGTATCAATGAAATGGCTCATGTAGTTGTAGAGGCTGGAAAGTTCCAAGTCTGTGGGTCAAGCCAGAAGCTTCTCCTGACTCACATAGCTGCAGGGGCTGGCAAACCCAAGATCAGCAGGTCAGACAGCAGGCCTCTGGCTCACAGGCTGTGAAGGCCAATGAATCCCAAGATCGGCAGTCAGGCCGCTGGCTCACAGGCTGCAGAGGCTAATGAATGCCAAGATCAGCAGGTAGACTGCTAGCTCAAGTTTCAAGAACTGGAGGTCAGATGAACAGGAGCCAGCTGCAGGATCCAGAACGAGCAAAAGCCAGCAAGATTTGCCAGAAAGTTCACATATATTTGATGCAGGCCACAGCCCCAAGGAAACTCCCTTTCAACTGATTGGCTGCTCATAGCAGATCTTATCACAGAAGTGACTGCATTATATCAGAGCTCATTATGCAGGTGGTTACATCATTACATAGCTGCCAAACCACATCATAACAGCCAAACCACTAAGAATCATGGTCCAGCCAAGTGGACACATAACCTTAACCATCACAGTCACTCTTCAAATCCACACAATTTGTTTCCTTATGTAGCCTCACAAGGGAAAATCAAAACTTGTGGCAGATTAATTGTTCTTTTTTTTGCTGGGAAAGTTTAAGATCACATGAAGGGACCAGTAATATATATTACAGGAATGATTCCTGGTTTATCTTTCAAAGGCCTCTTAATTGGAAAATCTGGCCATTAACCAGTGGATTTTCTACTGCTGGATTTTCTTCTCAGCCATCTTCCAAAGAAAGACTGCAAACACCATGAAGGGTGGGGCCCAGTCTCATTACCTCTGCTCCCTGAGCACCTAGAACAGTGTAGTGTAGGAGGCACTCCACCACTGCTGGCTGAATTCAACTGACTCCATTATTTATTTTAAACTGTTGTTAGGTGCCGTCATGTTGGTTCCGACTCATAGCAACCCTATGTACGACAGAAGAAAACACTGCCTGGTCCTGCGCCATCCTATTAAATGAGCCCTTCCGATTTGTTCCTTTGCTGTTTGCTCTTGCATCTGTTATGTTACCTCCTATTGGATGATGCCACCTCATTCGCAGATTCAAGGGTGTGGAACAGCTATAAGAAACGACTCGACAGATCTCAAATTACCAGGCCTCTAGATGGAATTTCCAGGGGTGAAAACGTTCCCTAAAACACCTTACAAAAGGGGTAATTATTTCTTAGGTTATCACCCTGCAGGCTCACTTTCTATCTCCTGTTCTGTTGTCTCCAGCACTGCCAATTTTCTCATCCTCTCATCCTCCTCAGTTATCCAAACTGCCACAGCTAGTCCCACCTTCAACCAAGTTCTATTTTGATCATCTTTCCTCACGTTCCGTGTCTTGCCTGTACTTCCCTTCCCTTTATTCCTCTTTCTTTGATCCAAGCCTTCTCTTTGATCTGTTCTGACATTGTTTTGCCGCCTCCTCCCCCACACCTTTATCTGCCATCTGGTATGTTTTATACAAAGTACAGTGTTGTGCTAATTTCAGAATCCCTACCCTGCCTATCAGTGTAGATTTTCTAATCTAACAGAGGTCTGAGATGAAAGTCCATCTCTTCTCGCTGTTCCTGTGATGGTTCCTATGCTTCGGTCACACTGGGACTGTTTGTTTTCATATGTGAGGCTCTAGAACAAAAACTATTATACAGTATAAAATAATAATCTGTAGATTAGTCCTTCTCAAACACTACCCTAACAATAGAACTTGTTTTCCCAAGGACCTGGAGGCTTGGCTGAGAACAGCCTGGCACGAGCTGAAGGTTCTTTTAACACTAAAAAAAGTTTATGCTATCCCAAAATATATCGCTACCTGTTTTAACATGAACCAAAATCTGTAAGTGAAACTGGTACTCCACAGTGATATACCACATTGGCCTGTGCTTACCTTGCTTACTGGGTCATCCTCCCCTGCCAGGGACTGTAAATTTGAAAAGAGGGTTTGATTCTGAAGGAAGGTGCTGTGGGGTTGGGAGAGAGACAGATGCCAGCCATACCTAGAAGCAGAATCTTTGATGTGGTGAAAAAATGTGAACTTGTTCACTACAGATGATCTGGTAAGCAAGGTAAGCACTGTGCTTACCTTGTCTATTGGATAATCTGCCCCTGTGAGTGAAGTTTGGAAAGGTTCCCCGAAGCAAAGGGCATGCCCCTCCCAAGGAAGCTTTCCTTGCAGGATTCCTTCCCTCAGGAAGTGTCCTCCAACCTTAGTTTATGGCTTTGATAGGCCCATCATGCACTCATTATTGGTTACCAGGTGAGCTCCCAAACCAGCTCCTACTCATTAATACAAACTCTCACAAAAAGAGAAAAAAAAAACTCCACTGCATGGAGTAGATTCCACCTCATAGCGACCCTATAGGACAGAGCAGAACTGCCCCCATAGGGTTTCCAAGGCCGTAAATCTTTATGGAAGCGGACTGCCACATCTTTCTTCCACGGAGTGGCTGGTGGGTTTGAACCGCTGGCCTTTTGATTAGCAACTTTAACCACTGCACCGTCATACAAACCCTCAGGTGTGGCCAATGTAGTCCAGCTACTCTAAGAGTTATTTCACAGAGGCCAAGGACAAAGACCAAACCGCTTGAGGTAAAGTAGCTCTTAACCCCACAATATGTCAAGCTGTGTGTTAGGCCATGGGATGTTTAAGATGAAGAAGATAAGGTCTCTGTTCTTGCAGAGCCTATAGTCTAGTGGATAAGACATATGCAAATAGATCATTTTAATATGACAGGATAAGTGATAAAAATGAAAATATGTATATTACGGGAACACAGAGGTGGGGCACTTAGCCCAAGCTCGAGGTTCAGAGAAGGCTTTCTAGAGGAGCTAAGGCCCAAGTATTAAAAACTGACTAATGCCTGGTGGCATAGCAGTTAAGAGTTCGGCTGCTAAACATAAAGGTCGGCAGTTCGAATCCACCAGGCGCTCCTTGGAAACCCTATGAGACAGTTCTACTCCGTCCTACAGGGTCGCTATGAGTCAGAATCAACTCGATGGCAATGGGTTTTTGGTTTTTTTGGAAGGTAAGTAAGGTGAACAAAAATGGAAAGGACATATTAGGTGGAGCGAATAGCATAAGCAAAGGCTCCACTGTAAGGTTCTTGGTGGTGAGAAATGGGAGATGAGGCTGGAGAAGTAGCCAAGTGATGGCTATATGCAATGCAAAGGAATGTGGACTACATCCTTAGTGTGATAGTTGTTGTTGTTGGGTGCTGCTGAGTCAGTTCTGACTCACAGCGACCCTACGTACAACAGAACAAAACACTGCAATGTCCTGCACCGTGCTCATGATTGTTGTTATGCTTGAGCTCATTGTTGGCAGCCACTATGTCAATCCATCTTGTTGAGGGTCTTTTCTTCGCTGACCCTCTACCAAGCATGTTGTCCTTCTGCAGGGACTGATCCCTCCTGATAACATGTCCAAAGTATGTGAGACGAAGTCTTGCCATCCTTGCTTCTAAGGAACATTCAGGCTGTACTTCTTCCAAGACAGATTTGTTCGTTCTTCTGGCAGCCCATGGTATATCCAATATTCTTCTCCAACACCATAATTCAAAGGCATCAATTCTTCTTTGGTCTTCCTTATTCACTGCCCAGCTTTTGCATGTATGTGAGGTGACTGAAAACACTATGGCTTGAGTCAGGTGCTCCTTAGTCATTAAAGTGACATCTTTGCTTTTTAACACTTTTTTTTTTTGCAGCATCTTTGCCCAATGCAATGCATCATTTGATTTCTTGACTGTTGCTTCCATAGGCACTGATTGTGGATCCAAGTAAAATGAAATCCTTGACAACTTTAGTCTTTTCTACATTTATCACGATGTTGCTTATTGGTCCAGTTATGAGGATTTTTGTGGTGGTTAGCCAACAAAATATTTTAAGTTCTATAGTGGAGTCCTTGGGTGGTGCAAATGATTAAAGCACTCAACTACTAGCCAAAAGCTTCAAGATTCAAACCCACCCATAGGCACCTAGGAAGACAGGCCCGGTGATCTGCTTCGAAAAGTCACAGCACTGAAACCCCTGTGAGCAGTTCTGCTCTGCACATATGGGGTCACCATGAGTCGGAATCAACTCAACAACATCATAATGGTATAGTCAGATTTACATTTTAGGCAGATGACTCAGGCTGCCGGGTGGAAAAAGGATTTACGGAGGGCAGGACTAGAGGCACTGCAGTAGTTCAGACAAAAGATAAACAGAACCTAAATGAGGTATGTCTTGTAGAAACAGAAAGGAAAGAGAGAACACCAGAAAATTCGGAGAAGCAAAATTTGCAGAATTTTTTAGTCTTTTGGGGAATTGGTACACTGTGGGGCATGGCGAGGAAAGAAGAGGAGTCTAGGATGACTCCCAGGTTTCCGGCTTTATAGTGACTGGATGCTAGGCCATTACACAAGTTTGGGATACAGGAAGAGAAGCTGATTTTGTGGGGAAGGAAGATGATGAATTCAGTTTTGGACATGTTGACTTTGAGGTATCTAAAAAACAGCTGTGTATTTATGTGTGCATCCATCTGTTCAGCAGGTTCTTGGACCTTAGGGAAGAGCTCAAGGCTAGTGATAAAATCATGGGAGTCGTCAGCATGCAAGTGGTAATTAAGTCTTAGGAGTGTATGAATTCTTGCAATAAGAAGGTATATAAAAGAACAGCAGTGGACTAAAGACAGCTAGTGTTTAAGAGGACACCTTGAAGGAGAGGAAGAAGACTCCACTATGGAGGATGAAGAGAGCCAGGAGAGAGAAGTATCATGAAGACAAAGGGATCAGATAATTTTAAAGATAAGCAACTAGTTGATGATGTCAACTGCAGAGTAGCATCAAGAGCAGAAGCTAGGTCTATTAAGGTAAGATTTTCGAGATTTCCATTGGGCTTAATATGGAGGTCATTTGATGACATTTACAATAACAAATCAGTGTCGTGGTAAAGAGGGAGGAGTAAGTAGAGACAGCAAGTGTCCTTCCAGGTTTTTTCAAGAGCCTTCACAGATTCTGACAATGTTTAGATGCATTATGCAAAACCACAAAAATTCCTTTCTAGCCAAACAAAGCTTCATTAAATTGTAATTTGGTTAAACAATTAATGACTTTTCTCAAATAATTTTTAATATTGGAAATTGTTTTTAATTATCTATAAATAAAGATGATATCAAAGGTGTTTATTAGCTGTTAACTAGGGGAGATGAAGAGGAAAAGATCCACATGGTTTGACAACATACATATAAGGTTTAAAAACTTGCAAAACTAAACAGATATGTTGTTTGGAGATACATGACATATGTAGTAAAACAAAAGCAAGGGGAGGACAAACACACGATTCAGGATGATGGCTACCTCTCAGGGGGAAGTAGGAGGAGAACCATCAGGGAGGGATAAACACAAAGCTCCCAGGATGTTAGTAATGTTCCATATCTTAAATGGGAAGACAACACACAGTTTTTCTTAAACTGGGAGACATTTAACAGTTGTTAAATTATTCCCTATACGTTTTATATACATTAGATACATTGGTTTATGTATGAAATATAGGAGACACTGGTGGTTCTTAGGGGATCCAGGGTCAAAGCAGTTTTTTTTTTTTTTAATTATTATTTTGTATGAAAAAAGTCTTAAACCTGTTTATAGGGAAAAAGGCAATGAAGAGTGAGAGAGGGTCATGATTGATGGAACCAGGTCCCATAAGATACAGGTGAGGATGTGATCAAAAGCACAGATGGAGGATTGGCCTGTAAGAGGAGGGATGAATCTGAAGAGAAGAATGGGTGTGGATATAGATGACTCTGTAGGTGGAGAATAGAAGTTGAGGTGATTCATGACTTGCCATCTCAGTTTTCTTAATGAAATGGGAGGAGAGGTTCACCCAGAGCTGAATGGCCTCAGGTTTCAGGGAAGTGATGAAAGTTTAAAAAAAAAAAAAAAAACTAGTTTATGGGGCACGAGAGTAAGAGTTTGACATATGACAAGGATTGTTGAGTGAAGTGGAAAGCTCAGCCTCTGTCTTGTTCACTGGTGCATAGTAGATGCTGAATGAAAGAAGAAAGAAAGGGAGGGAAAGAAGGAGGGTGGGAGGGAAGAATCTGTAGGCCTGAGTACTTTTTCTACGAATTGAAGAAAGCAGACAGCCTGAGCTTTAGAGAAGTGTTGTTAGTGGCCTGGCATAAAAATGGTGTGGCGGAGGCATATGACCTTCTCCAACTTCACGAGGGGGAGAGAGCATCACCATCAGCGTCAGCCCAAGGCTGAGTCCTATGAAGTGGAGGTCAGATATAGCTCTTCTCTACAACCTTTTTACCAATTGTAACACCAGCTGCCTCTCCCACGGCACTCTCTACTTCTCTGCTGGGTTCAGTAATTCGTTGCAGTGGCCACACAGGACTCACAGACAATACTCATGACTATGGAGCTTATTAGGGAAGTAACAGGTTACAATTCAGGATCAGGAACAACTCAGGATACAGTTCTTCTGTCAGGACAGCTTCTCGGCTTTGCCACAGGCATGCCTCTCCTGGGCCCTTGGTCTCTTGGCCCTTGGCTCCTTGGCCCGTTGGGCCTCTTGGGCCTCTTGGACTGCCCTGCTCAGGCAAGTGTTCCAAAGCTCTTTAGCTCCACCGATAAGTGCCCAGAGGCACCCGACTCCACCAGTAAGCCTCAGGCCGAAGGCACTCAGCTCTCTAGCTCCGTGGGTCGGCAAGCCTAGCTCCACCAAGTGCCCAGAGGCACCCCACTCTGCCAGCAAGCCTGCTGCCCAAAGGTACTCAGCTTTCTTGCTCTGTGGGCCTGGAAGCCCACCTTGCCGTCTCCTGGTTCTGCTGCCTCTACTGCCACCATTTCTCTGCCCCTGCTTCTTGCCGTCTCTCACCATCTCTGGTGTTACTGGTCTCTCTCTCTCTGTCTTCTGGGTCTAGGAGGTTCTCAGAGCACAGATTCCGGGTCCAAAGAACGCGCTCCACTCCTAACTCTTCTTTCTTGATGGTAGTGAGGTCCCCCTTCTGCTCTGGGGATTGACTTTCTTTTAAACCAAGAAGGATGGCAAAACTGACCAATCCCCTTGTTAGTGTTCCATACACCTTATTTGCATGGTTCCATGCACATTATTTGCATTATCAGCAAGCTGTCCAGTTATCTTGGTGGGTGGGCCACAAGCACCTTATTTGCATAGTCCCACACAATCGTTTGGTAAGAGTTACAAAACCATGGCTAGAAAGGACATATAAAAGTGATCCATCGCACCACACCTGGTATCTTGGAAGTTTGCCTCAGTGACTTTGGAGAGATCTTTCATCTTTGTCAATTATTACTGCCCTTGAGTCTCCAGAAAGAGAATTCTGAACTAAATGTATTCTTTGGCTTGGTGGAGGAGGGGATAGTGTTAAGCATATATCACATTATGCAAGCTTTTTGTTCTTGTTGTTTGAAAAATAAGCCAACCTTTCAAGTCCAGAGATGCCCCTTTCACTGTAACATATGCTGAAGTGGCCACTGGTAACTGCTTCTTTGTAGGTATGTAATATTCATAACCTTATTTCCATTATTCCCTTACGCTGACTGAGTTTGCTAACTTCTATATTTCATTTTTTCAACATATTAATTAAGAGCAAAGGCAGAAACAGTTTTTAAAACTAGCAAGAGCATGGATATTACCACTTCCAAACTACCTACTCGAATGAGAAAATTATGATCCTGAGAGGTTACACGTCTTGCTAGAGGGCACAGAGTGAGTTCACAGAAGAACTTAGATGACTAGTGTTATTGTATTATATATTGAGAAAGAATAGCATTTAGCCCAGATTTGTTCTTGAGTCTTTAATTCAGGATTCCAGTTGTTAGGTGCCGTCGAGTCAGTTCCGACTCATAGCTATCCTACGTACAACAGAACGGAACACTGCCTGGTCCTGTGCCATCCTCACGATCATTGCTATGCTTGAGCCCATTGTTGAGTCACTGTATCAGTCCATCTCCTTGAGGGTCTTCCTCTTTTTTGATGACCCTCTGCTTTACCAAGCATGATGTACTTCTCCAGGGACAGGTCCCTCCTGATAACATGTCTAGAGTGTGTGCGATGAAGCCTCACCATCTTTACTTCTAAGGAGCATTCTGGCTGTACTTCTTCCAAGATAGATTTGTTTGTTCTTCTGGCAGTCCATGGTATATTCAGTATTCTTTGCCAAAACCTTAATTCGAAGTCATCAATTCTTCTTTGGTCTTCCTCATTCATTGTCCAGCTTTCGCATGCATATGAGGCGTTTGAAAACACTGTGGCTTGGGTCAGGTGCACCTTAGTCCTTAAAGTGACATCTTTGCTTTTTAACACTTTG